>NW_027172235.1:0-2500 GCF_036898095.1 Palaemon carinicauda | reverse complement strand
ATTGTCGGTTAATAAATACATATTGATAGATTAGTGCCCTGGCTCACCCAAAATATAAGCTAAATATGCCCTTTTTGGGGATAATGCGGTGTACTGTGGGCATTGTGGAAAGGTGATCTGTTAGGCCCTTAATAGAAAGGCGAGGTGAATGCAAGTGAAGTTTATTTAACAGATAAAGAGCTTGTATGCAAACAGTTGAGAGCAACAATGTCACAAAAATGCATACAATCTGAAATAATGCATACATATACATCTATAGACTTTAAGCTTAAGTAGGTTTTTCTATTATCAGAGTGGGAGAGAACCAGAGATAAAAAAAATAGTATTACAGTGTACAGTATATGTATGTATGAAACATGAGCGGTACAGTATTATTCATGAGTTACTGCAATATCAATTTGGAATTCAGTTGCGCCTATTTTTTAGAGTTCTGTTTTAACTCCTTGCTAAATTTCTAAATAATTTCCCCCAGCTGCACCTTGGATCTGAATGGCCTCCCTGGATAAATGACCCAAATTCCATTAGAAGCTCAAGATAGAGACGATTGTCGAAATCTAATTGTGGCCCTTTGCGGCAATCTGTGTAGGATATATATATATATATATATATATATATGTATATATATATACTTTTAATGGTAAACTGTATGGTCACAATACCAGATAACATACACATACACATACACATACACCCATGTCTCTATAGTGTCCAGTTGTCACACGTGAGCAGAGAAAAGACGTCAACAAACATCCAACTGATGAAATGCAGACGACAATTTTCTTTCAAATTGACCTATATTTCGTTGAAACACCTTTTACATAGATAGGTATAAAGGCACTGAAGTTGTTTAAGAATCAAGATACACAAACTGGTGTTATTTTGCTTTAAAAATACTATTAATTATGATCATTGACAAAATGGCAACTTCGCTTTCTGTGAAGTAACCAGCTGCCTGAATAGACCGCCAGCTACAGCAGGCTGCAGCCTGCTCTAGCTGGCTCGCCTACAGCCTACCTACAGGCCTACCAAGGAAGGATGGCAGGCCAGCCTTCCTTCCTCACACAAGTCTCCCGAGGAGACTAAACGCAAAAGATGGAGAGAGAGAGAGAGAGAGAGAGAGAGAGAGAGAGAGAGAGAGAGAATTTGACCATGTAAAGAATATTTCTGACTAAAATAACATACTTTCCATTAATTATTATGAATAAATGAATGCAAATGCTATGAGAGAGAGAGAGAGAGAGAGAGAGAGAGAGAGAGAATTTGACCATGTAAAGAATATTTCTGACTAAAATAACATACTTTCCATTAATTATTATGAATAAATGAATGCAAATGCTATGAGAGAGAGAGAGAGAGAGAGAGAGAGAGAGAGAGAGAGAATTTGACCATGTAAAGAATATTTCTGACTAAAATAACATACTTTCCATTAATTATTATGAATAAATGAATGCAAATGCTATGAGAGAGAGAGAGAGAGAGAGAGAGAGAGAGAGAGAATTTGACCATGTAAAGAATATTTCTGACTAAAATAACATACTCTCCATTAATTATTATGAAAAAATGAATGCAAATGCTATGAGAGAGAGAGAGAGAGAGAGAGAGAGAGAGAGAGAGAGTCACTGTAAAATGCAGCAAAATATCAAATCCTTGGAGAAGACTGGAGTATTGAGAATACTAAGTCAATCGGGGCATCCCTATTTAACACAAAATGAGCTAAATAGATAAGGATGTATCTCTATTCCTTTCTGGGTAAATTCAATCTTTCTATATAATTGATTTGCACATTGCATATAGCAGACCACATTGGGTAATAAATTAAAAAATCCACTACAGGAACATGAGTAATCTTGGTCTGGGCCTCACTGATTTGGTTAAACACACAAGGATATTCATGCATTAATACTACTAAGATTTCGGGCTTTATGGGAAACAAGGATAAGCCAAGGAAATAAAGTACTGTATTTAACATGACAGTCATGACTATTTAGACAGCAATGTCTTAGGGGCATCATATTATTATCATTATTATTATTATTATTATCATTATTATTATTTATTTATTTATTTATTTGCTAAGCTACAACCCTAGTTGGAAAAACAGGATGCTATAAGCCCAATGGCTAAAACAGGGAAAATAGCCCAGGGAAAAAAGGAAATAGGGGAAAACTAGAAAAGAAGTTTAAGAACAATAATGACATTAAAATAAATCTTTCATTTATAGACTATAAAAACTTAAAAATAACAAGAGGATAAAAACTATAAAATATCAAGAGGAAGAGAAACAAGATAGAATAGTGTGCCAGAGTGTACCCACAGGCAAGAGATCTTTAACCCAAGACAGTGTAAGACCATGGTATAGAGGCTATGGCACTACCCAAGAGTAGAGTGTCCTTCTCCTAGAAGAGCTCCTGACCATAGCTAAAGAGTTTCTTCTACCCTAGCTAAGAGGAAAGTAGCCACTGAACAATTTGTTTAGTAATTTCAGTGTTGTCAAGTGTAT
>NW_027172234.1:45000-50000 GCF_036898095.1 Palaemon carinicauda | reverse complement strand
CCTCATCACATTCCACATTGCTTCCCTATCAACTCTATCATATGCTTTCTCCAGATCCATAAACGCAACATACACCTCCTTACCTTTTGCTAAATATTTCTCGCATATCTGCCTAACTGTAAAAATCTGATTCATACAACCCCTACCTCTTCTAAAACCCCCCTGTACTTCCCAGATTGCATTCTCTGTTTTATCCTTAATCCTATTAATCAGTACTCTACCATACACTTTTCCAACTACACTCAACAAACTAATACCTCTTGAATTACAACACTCATGCACATATCCCTTACCCTTATATAGTGGTACAATACATGCACAGACCCAATCTACTGGTACCATTGACAACACAAAACACACATTAAACAATCTCACCAACCATTCAATTACAGTCACACCCCCTTCCTTCAACATCTCATCTTTCACACCATCCATACCAGATGCTTTTCCTACTCTCATTTCATCTAGTGCTCTCCTCACTTCCTCTATTGTAATCTCTCTCTCATTCTCATCTCCCATCACTGGCACCTCAACACCTGGAACAGCAATTATCTCTGCCTCCCTATCATCCTCAACATTCAGCAAACTTTCAAAATATTCCGCCCACCTTTTCCTTGCCTCCTCTCCTTTTAACAACCTTCCATTTCCATCTTTCAGTGTCTCTTCAATTCTTGTGCCGGCCTTTCTTACTCTTTTCACTTCTTTCCAAAACTTCTTCTTATTCTCTTCATATGACTGACCCAGTCCCTGACCCCACCTCAGGTCAGCTGCCCTCTTTGCCTCATGTACCTTGTGCTTTACTTCCACCTTTTTCTCTCTATATTTTTCATACTTCTCTATACTATTACTCTGCAGCCATTCTTCAAAAGCCCTCTTTTTCTCTTCCACTTTTACCTTCACTCCTTCATTCCACCATTCACTGCCCTTCCTCATGCTGCCTCCAACAACCTTGTTGCCACATACATCACTTGCAATCCCAACAAAATTTTCTTTTTCTAACTTCCACTCCTCTAAATTACCAGTTTCTCTTACTCTCACCTCGTCATATGCCATTTTCAACCTTTCCTGATATTTACTTTTTACCCCAGGTTTTATTAGCTCTTCAACCCTCACTAGCTCCCTTTTACATCCACCTACTCTATTCCCGTAACTCTTTTGCTACAACCAATTTTCCTTCCACCAAAAATTGATCAGACATACCGTTAGCCATACCCCTAAACACATGCACGTCTTTCAATCTTGCAAACATTCTTTTTGTTATAATAATAATAATAATAATAATAATAATAATAATAATAATAATAATAATAATAATAATAATAATAATAATAATAATAATAATAATAATAATAATAATAATAATAATTTTAATAATAATAATAATAATAATAATAATAATAATAATAATAATAATTTTAATAATAATAATAATAATAATAATAATAATAATAATAATATTAATGATAATAATAATAATAATAATAATAATAATAATAATAATAATAATAATAATAATAATAATAATAATAATAATAATAATAATAATATTAATGATAATAATAATAATAATAACAATAATAATTTTAATAATAATAATAATAATAATAATAATAATAATAATAATAATAATAACAATAATAATTTTAATAATAATAATAATAATAATAATAATAATATTAATAATAATAATGATAATAATAATAATAATAATAATAATAATAATAATAATAATAATAATTTTAATAATAATAATAATAATATTAATAATAATAATAATAATAATAATAATAAAGATAATAATAATAATAATAATAATAATAATAATAATAATAATAATAATAATAATAATAATGATAATGATAATAATAATTTTAAAATTATAATAATAATAATAGTAATAATAATAATAATAATAATAATAATAATACTACTACTACTACTACTACTACTACTACTACTACTAATAATAATAATAATAATAATAATAATAATAATAATAATAATAATAATAATAATAATTAAAAATAATACCTACATACATATACCAAAGGCACTTCCCCCAATTTTGGGGGGTAGCCGACAACAACAAGAAACAAAACAAAAAGGGGACCTCTACTCTCTACGTTCCTCCAGCCTAACCAGGGACTCAGCCGAGTTCAGCTGGTACTGCTAGGGTGCCACAGCCCAACCTCCCACATTTCCACCACAGATGAAGCTTCATACTGCTGAGTCCCCTACTGCTGCTACCTCCGCGGTCATCTAAGGCACCGGAGGAAGCAGCAGGGCCTACCGGAACTGCGTCACAATCGCTCGCCATTCATTCCTATTTCTAGCACGCTCTCTTGCCTCTCTCACATCTATCCTCCTATCACCCAGAGCTTTCTTCACACCATCCATCCACCCAAACCTTGGCCTTCCTCTTGTACTTCTCCCATCAACTCTTGCATTCATCACCTTCTTTAGCAGACAGCCATTTTCCATTCTCTCAACATGGCCAAACCACCTCAACACATTCATATCCACTCTAGCCGCTAACTCATTTCTTACACCCGTTCTCACCCTCACCACTTCGTTCCTAACCCTATCTACTCGAGATACACCAGCCATACTCCTCAGACACTTCATCTCAAACACATTCAATTTCTGTCTCTCCATCACTTTCATTCCCCACAACTCCGATCCATACATCACAGTTGGTACAATCACTTTCTCATATAGAACTCTCTTTACATTCATGCCCAATCCTCTATTTTTTACTACTCCCTTAACTGCCCCCAACACTTTGCAACCTTCATTCACTCTCTGACGTACATCTGCTTCCACTCCACCATTTGCTGCAACAACAGACCCCAAGTACTTAAACTGATCCACCTCCTCAAGTAACTCTCCATTCAACATGACATTCAACCTTGCACCACCTTCCCTTCTCGTACATCTCATAACCTTACTCTTACCCACATTAACTCTCAACTTCCTTCTCTCACACACCCTTCCAAATTCTGTCACTAGTCGGTCAAGCTTCTCTTCTGTGTCTGCTACCAGTACAGTATCATCCGCAAACAACAACTGATTTACCTCCCATTCATGATCATTCTCGCCTACCAGTTTTAATCCTCGTCCAAGCACTCTAGCATTCACCTCTCTCACCACTCCACCAACATACAAGTTAAACAACCACGGCGACATCACACATCCCTGTCTCAGCCCCACTCTCACCGGAAACCAATCGCTCACCTCATTTCCTATTCTAACACATGCTTTACTACCTGTGTAGAAACTTTTCACTGCTTGCAACAACCTTCCACCAACTCCATATAACCTCATCACATTCCACATTGCTTCCCTATCAACTCTATCATATGCTTTCTCCAGATCCATAAACGCAACATACACCTCCTTACCTTTTGCTAAATATTTCTCGCATATCTGCCTAACTGTAAAAATCTGATTCATACAACCCCTACCTCTTCTAAAACCACCCTGTACTTCCAAGATTGCATTCTCTGTTTTATCCTTAATCCTATTAATCAGTATTCTACCATACACTTTTCCAACTACACTCAACAAACTAATACCTCTTGAATTTCAACACTCATGCACATCTCCCTTACCCTTATATAGTGGTACAATACATGCACAGACCCAATCTACTGGTACCACTGACAACACAAAACACACATTAAACAATCTCACCAACCATTCAAGTACAGTCACACCCCCTTCCTTCAACATCTCAGCTTTCACACCATCCATACCCGATGCTTTTCCTACTCTCGTTTCATCTAGTGCTCTCCTCACTTCCTCTATTGTAATCTCTCTCTCATTCTCATCTCCCATCACTGGCACCTCAACACCTGGAACCGCAATTATATCTGCCTCCCTATCATCCTCAACATTCAGCAAACTTTCAAAATATTCCGCCCACCTTTTCCTTACCTCCTCTCCTTTTAACAACCTTCCATTTCCATCTTTCACTGTCTCTTCAATTCTTGCGCCGGCCTTCCTTACTCTCTTCACTTCTTTCCAAAACTTCTTCTTATTCTCTTCATATGACTGACCCAGTCCCTGACCCCACCTCAGGTCAGCTGCCCTCTTTTCCTCACGTACCTTGCGCTTTACTTCCACCTTTTTCTCTCTATATTTTTCATACTTCTCTATACTATTACTCTGCAGCCATTCTTCAAAAGCCTTCTTTTTCTCTTCCACTTTTACCTTCACTCCTTCATTCCACCATTCACTGCCCTTCCTCATGCTGCCTCCAACAACCTTCTTGCCACATACATCACTTGCAATCCCAACAAAATTTTCTTTTGCTAACTTCCACTCCTCCTCTAAATTACCAGTTTCTCTTACTCTCACCTCGTCATATGCCATTTTCAACCTTTCCTGATATTTACTTTTTACCCCCGGTTTTATTAGCTCTTCAACCCTCACTAGCTCCCTTTTACATCCACCCACTCGATTCCCCCACTCTTTGGCTACAACCAATTTTCCTTCCACCAAAAAATGATCAGACATACCGTTAGCCATACCCCTAAACACGTGCACGTCTTTCAATCTTCCAAACATTCTTTTTGTTATCAACACATAATCCATTAATGCCCTTTCTACTACTCTTCCATTTGCCACTCTTACCCATGTATACTTATTTTTATCTTTCTTTTTAAAAAAGCTAGCACTTATTACCATCTCTTGTTCAACACACATATCTACCAGTCTCTCACCACTCTCATTTTCACCTGGTACGCCATATTTCCCAATGACACCTTCTACCTCTCCAGCACCCACTCTAGCATTTAAGTCACCCATAACAACTACATAATTCCTTCTACCCAGTCCTTCTACACACCTAGTTAATTCACTCCAGAACTCATTCCGCTCTTCTTCACTTTTCTCACTACCTGGCCCATACGCACTGACAAACGCCCAACATTCCCTACCCAACCTAACCCTTACCCACATTAACCTAGATGATATCTCCTTCCATTCCACTACTTTAC
>NW_027172232.1:42500-45000 GCF_036898095.1 Palaemon carinicauda | reverse complement strand
CATCTTCAGGTAGAGAGTGAGGTAGATGCTGCAGTCGGGTGGTATTTATACCCAGGATCAGGATTACAAGTGAAAGGGCTGGAATTTTCATTGGTTTTCATTGGTTGATCGGAGCTGATATGGTATGGTGCCTGGTGTACGATGATCTCGGCCGGGAATACCAGTCTGTGACGTCATCGGGGGACCTGAGTTTTGATTGGCTGAGGCGCGCTCTGAGCCAGCCAGGCTGCTCTCCCGCTCAGAAAAGTGTCCCACGTGGCTGAGATCATTTCCTACTTCGGCGTCAAAATTCGGGTTTCTTGATGTATCAATACGACGGCTTGATGGTAACAAAAACATCTCTTGGGTCGTATTAAGGGTGGGTTTATCTCGCTGTATCAGTAGAGCTTCTAGGATGCGTAGACGTCGACCATCTGGGGCGCTACCAATAACAGCAGGACAAATAGGGGTGTTATGTCTTTGTAGGGCATGATTCTTTATAGCCCCTTGCTGTACGTGGCAAGAAATTCTCTTGGAAAGACGCATAGTTGTCATGCCAATATAATTTCCGGGACAACCACGGATAGGGCATTGATATGCATAGACAACATTCGTGTTCTTTAAGAAATCCTGCTCTGGGGGCGCTGGGTTATTCCTCATAATAAGGCTTTTCGTCTTGGCCGTTTGGTAATATATAATGAAGTCCAATTTCTGGGTGTCTTCAGTAGGGGATACATTATTCTTGATGATTTCTTTCATTGCCTTCTCGTCTTGCAGGTAATTCGGATGCATATGTCCTTTGTAAAATAGCTTGATGTTATTGCTACTGTCGATTCTCTCGGCGGGGTCGGGTTCGTACCACTTGTCTACTGCTTTCCTGACTTCCTTTTGGACGTGCTTATTGGAGAATCCATTGTTGACAAGTACTTGGGATATTCGGTCCAGTTCCTTGTGTGTGTCGCACCAGGTGGAACAGTGCGACAGGGCCCTCCTGACGTAAGCCTTGATGGTAGAACTCTTATATCGGGTGGGGCACTCACTGTCTCCATTCAAGCACAACCTGCCTAAAAGAGGGTCTCCTACCACGATATACCGAAGTCCAGCTGTTCGACCCGTCGGCCCAAAATGATCCTGGTACCCGTGCCTACAGACGTAGCCTCCTCCAGAGGCAGCTCCAACAGAAGCAGGCGCTGAAGGACGAGCTCACAGCCCTCCGGACCCGTCTCGTGGAGGAATGGGTCAACACCAGGGAAAGAAGAGCAGAGCAGAATGAAGACAGTACCGATCCAGACACCCCTCCTGCACCTGACAGCGACCCTGACGAAGATGAGGACGCCCCTGATGAGGACTCCCGAGAACCTGTCGATGACAACCCAGAATTCGACCCTACCAGCCAACAGAGAGAGGACGAGGACATCGGGGGTGGCCTGAACTACCCTGACAACATTACCCATGCCCTCCGAATCCTTAAGAAGAGAGACATGCAGAAGAGGACCCGCACCATCCTGAAGAAATTGATCAACCTCAACGGTGGCAAACTTCGTATACCACAGGAACGCCAGGAGTACATCAATATCTCGGGGTATACCCCAACTCCTGCACAGGAACAAATCCTCAAGATGGGCCTCAACTGCCACTACGTGACCAGACCAAGGCCCACTGATAAACGCCTCGAGGTCGAGCTGCTACTTGACTCAATCCTCGCCCTTCAAGATCGTGGCACCCTGCGGACTACTGATGCCCTCCAGCCCTTGCTTCTTGCTGAGGCCCTCACTGAGAGGGGTCGTTACACCAGTGGTATCGTCACCCAGGATATGAAGGCAGCTGCCAAGGAACTTAAGCAGGTTGCTGGTGTTACTGTTCGTAGGGCAGACAAGACTGCTGCCTTTGTGCTTATTGACACAGAGGAATACCACAAGAAACTCGACGACATCCTGGCTGATTCCTCAAAATTTGTGCGCCTCTCTAGAAACCCTATCGAAGAAATCAAGAAAGAGGCTAACAAAACCATCGAGGCCGTGAATGCAGCAACCAATGCCATGCACCTACCAGTTATTTCAGGGGATTTCTGGCCGGGCTACCTTTATGGCAATGTGAAAATCCACAAGCAGGGCAACCCCCTACGCCCCATTATAAGTCAATGCCCTAATCCGACTTACCAGCTTGCCAAACGACTGAATGCGATCCTGACGCCCTACATTCCAAATCGTTACTGTGTAGCTTCATCCACTGAATTCCTGGATAAAATTAAGGACTCTACGTGTGATGGAGTTATTGCATCGATGGATGTAGAGTCTTTATTCACAAACGTGCCTGTGGACGAAACCATAGACCTTATCGCAGATAGGGTCTATAGGGACGACTCTACACCATCTCTGAACATCCCTGAACCAGCCCTTCGGACCCTCCTAGCCATCTGTACGAAGAGGGCCCCCTTTACCACCCATCGAGGGCATACCTACTTACAGAAGGATGGTGTAGCGATGGGCTCACCCCTGGGAGTCCTATTCGCGAATTTTTA
>NW_027172231.1:10000-75935 GCF_036898095.1 Palaemon carinicauda | reverse complement strand
AGAGAGAGAGAGAGAGAGATTCCTAGATATTGGGAGAGAGAGATATTCCTAGATATTGAGAGAGAGAGAGAGAGAGAGAGAGAGAGAGAGATTCCTAGATATTGAGAGAGAGAGAGAGAGAGAGAGAGAGAGAGAGAGAGAGAGAGAGAGAGAGAGAGATATTCCTCGATATTGAGAGAGAGATATTCCTCGATATTGAGAGAGAGAGATATTCCTCGATATTGAGAGAGAGAGAGATATTCCTCGATATTGAGAGAGAGAGAGAGAGAGAGAGATATTCCTCGATATTGAGAGAGAGATATTCCTCGATATTGAGAGAGAGATATTCCTCGATATTGAGAGAGAGAGAGATATTCCTCGATATTGAGAGAGAGAGATATTCCTCGATATTGAGAGAGAGAGAGATATTCCTCGATATTGAGAGAGAGAGAGAGAGAGAGAGAGAGAGACTACGTATGTAAATATGTAAACATACCAAGTACTTATTCTAGCTTCTGACTTCACTGAGATTAACAGCTATCCATAACAATTACCTCCGCCAACGAAGTTAGAAGGAGGTTATGTTTTCGTCCCTGTTTGTTTGTTTGTGAATGAACAACTTCCTGGCCACAATTTTACAAAGTTGTGAAACTTTCAGGGATTAATTCTTATGTTGAGACTGTGGAAGTGATTCAATTTTGAAAAGTCCTATGTCAAAAGTCAAAGGTCAAAGGTAAAGGTAAAGGTCAAGGTCATGTCAAAGGTAAAGGTCAAGGTTCATGGTCAAAGGTAAAGGTCAAGGTCATGGTCAAAAGTAAAGGTAATGGTCAAGGTTAAAGGTAAAGGTAATGGTCAAGGTTAAAGGTAAAGGCAAAGGTCAAGGTTAAAGGTAAAGGCAAAGGTCCAGGTCAAGGTAAAGGTAAATGTCCAGGTCAAGGTTAAAGGTAAATGTCCAGGTCAAAGGTAAAGGTAAAAGTCAAAGGTAAAGGTAAATGCCAAGGTTAAAGGTAAATGCCAAGGTTAAAGGTAAATGCCAAGGTTAAAGGTTAATGTCAAGGTAAAAAGTAAAAGGTAAAAGTCAAAGGTAAAGGTAAATATCAAGATCAAAGGTAAAGATCAATGGTAAATGTCAAGGTCAAAGGTAAAGGTCAAAGGTAAAGGTCAAAGGTCAAAGGTAAAAGTCAAAGGTAAAGGTCAAAGGTAAAGGTCAAGATCGAAGGTCAAGGTAAGGTCAAAGGTAAAGGTAATGGTCAAGGTCAAAGGTAAAGGTAATGGTCAAGGTTAAAGGTAAAGGCAAAGGTCCAGGTCAAGGTTAAAGGTAAATGTCCAGGTCAAAGGTAAATGTACAGTCAAAGGTAAAGGTAAAAGTCAAAGGTAAAAGTCATGGTCAAGGTTAAAGGTAAATGCCAAGGTTAAAGGTTAATGTCAAGGTCAAAAGTAAAAGGTAAAAGTCAAAGGTAAAGGTAAATATCAAGATCAAAGGTAAAGATCAAAAGGTAAATGTCAAGGTCAAAGGTAAAGGTCACAGGTCAAAGGTAAAGTCAAAGGTAAAGGTCATGGTCAAGGTTAAAGGTAAATGCCAAGGTTAAAGGTTAATGTCAAGGTTAAAGGTAAATGCCAAGGTTAAAGGTTAATGTCAAGGTCAAAAGTAAAAGGTAAAAGTCAAAGGTAAAGGTAAATATCAAGATCAAAGGTAAAGATCAAAAGGTAAATGTCAAGGTCAAAGGTAAAGGTCAAAGGTCAAAGGTAAAAGTCAAAGGTAAGGGTCAAGGTTAAAGGTCAAGGTCCAGGTTAAAGGTGAAGGTCCAGGTCAAAGGTAAAGGTCCAGGTGAAAGGTAAATGTCAAGGTCAAAGGTCAAGATAATGCAAATGTAAAGGTTAAAGGTAAATGTCAAGGTTAAAGGTCAAAGGTCAATGGTAAAGGTCATGGTCAAAGGTAAAGGTCATGGTCAAAGGTAAAGGTCATGGTCAAAGGTAAATGTCAAGATCAAAGGTAAATGTCAAGATCAAAGGTAAATGTCAAGATCAAATGTAAATGTCAAGGTCAAAGGTCAAAGGTAAAGTAAAAATCAAAGGTAAAGGTAAAAGTTCAGGTCAAAGGTAAAAGTTCAGGTCAAAGGTATAAGTTCAGGTCAAAGATAAAAATAAAAGGTAAAGGTAAAAGTCAAAGGGCAAGGTAAAGGTCAAGAAATAAGCATCAGCGGCGGAGGTCTGCAC
The DNA here is from genome assembly GCF_036898095.1 of Palaemon carinicauda. Lineage (NCBI taxonomy): Eukaryota > Metazoa > Arthropoda > Malacostraca > Decapoda > Palaemonidae > Palaemon > Palaemon carinicauda. The sequence continues at coordinate 73,739 of NW_027172231.1, read as the reverse complement.
TCTACTGACCGCCCCTCTATTTCATTCCCTTTTACCCTAACTGGTGACAGTGTTTAGAAAATTGACTGGGTTTAAACTCACCTTCAACTCAAAGAGTTTCAAAATCCATTCCTGATTTCAACTCAATTTCAACTTAAGACATTTTTCCAGTTATTCTATTTCCTCCAGTTGAAAGTAATTCAATTTAAAAGTCTTTTTCGCCATAGTAGTTTGCGTGGAAACAGCTATACACATCTGGAAGAGAAAATTGAATTATCTAAAATATGAAACTGTAAACTGAAAGTACTTTAAACAGCTATTGACATATGAAAATTTTAAATTACACATTTCTAAATCTGAAAAATGGAAAAACTAAATGTATATCTCACTAAAGAAAGCATTAATGTTATAATATTTTATCTCTACACAACTTCTCATAATTTTCTAGGAATTGACGAACTGCCTAACTATAAGCTAATTGCTCAAGTATATTACGGACTATTATTATTATTATTATTATTATTATTATTATTATTATTATTTGTTAAGCTACAACCCTAGTTGGAAAAGCAGGATGCTGTAAGCCAGGGGCGCCAACAGGGAAAATATCCCAGTGAGAGAAAGGAAACAAGGAAAAATAGAATATCTTAAGAACAGTAACAATATGAAAATAAATATTTCCTATATAAACTATACAAACATTAACAAAACTAGAGGAAGAGAAATAAGATAAAATAGTGTGACTGAGTGTACCCTCAGCAAGAGAACTCTACTCCAAGACGGTGAAAGACCATGGTACAGAGGATATGGCACTACCCAAGTCTAGAGAACAATGGTTTCATTTTGGAGTGTCCTTCTCCTAGAAGAGCTGCTTACCATAGCTATCTCTCCAAAGCAAGCCTTAATGTTATGATAGTTTCATAGTAAAAGCGTTAAATTATCATTTCTTTGGAAAAGGGGAAAACTCCTTTTTAGACATTTTAGTTTACTTTAAAAACCTCCTTTTCAGTTTTAGTATTTTCTACTTAGCTTATAAAACTGTTTAGTAACCTAGTGAACTATTACAGTTTTTTGAAGCTTTAATAGCAAACAATGATTACGAATTAAATTACCTTAATCAACATTTATTGGTTATTTGATAAAGAAAAATATCACAGTTTACAATCCAGAAAAAAAGACAACAGCAAGAAAGTATAACCAAACAATTTTAAACAAACTTCACTTCAACCGTTGAGTAAATTCTGAATTGGCAAAAAGTTAAGAGAGGAATTTCAGGAAAGTCTCTCTCTCTCTCTCTCTCTCCTCTCTCTCTCTCTCTCTCTCATCTCCTCTCTCTCTCTCTCTCTCTCTCTCTCTCTCTCTCAAATATGAACCAAATTTCTAGTCTGTGAGAACGATGTCCAGACTTATGGCTGATTTACGTGAATTGGACATTTCGTTTGACCGTGACCTTGACCTTCGGCATGGACCTTCCAACATTTTATAATTTCCAGCTTTTAATTAACAGTTAATCCCTACAAGTTTCATTACTCTACTATTAGAATTGTGTCCAGGAAGCTGTTTACAAACACAAACACACACAACAGAGGGTAAAACGTAACCTCCCCTCCAACTTTGCTGGTGGAGGGGTAAACATCATCTTCCAAATAAAATTTAGGACAGGGAGAGTAACTTTAATTCAATCAGAGTCCAGAATAAAAAACTAAAATTTCTTCAAATGCACAACCATAAACACTTACAAGAGAAGCAGTAATCGAGTTACTATACGATACCTTAGAAAATATAACAGACGAAGCAGCAACTTTATGCATTTCGTTGCTTCAAAAGTTTTGTGCTAGCACGGACTCTTGCTTCTAAAGCAGTTTGCAAATAACTGACCATGCCCCCTAAGCCATTAACAGTATTCTCCATTTTCAAATGCCTTATGGATCAATAATAGACGGAAGTTATCATATTAAAATAAAACCTTTAATAGCTTTCTTGCGTTATTGCTAGATTCAATCTTTCTCTTCCATTGTGAATAATATTTGAGCAAAGTGCTGAAAAATAGGTAGATAAAATGTTACCACATGGAATTTATTTCAATAAGAACTTTTCAATATGCAAAATAGCCACTCAATAATATGGTAAGCAGCTCTTCTAAAAGAAGGACACTCCAAAATCAAACCATTGTTCTTTAGTCTTGGGTAGTGCCATAGCCTCTGGACCATGGTCTTCCACTGTCTTGGGTTAGAGTTCTCTTGCTTGAGGGTACACTCAGGCACGATATTCTATCTTATTTCTCTTCCTCTTGTTTTGTTAAAGTTTTTATAGTGCAAATAGAAGATATTTATTTCAATGTTACTGCTCTTGAATCATTCTATTTATCCTTGTTTCCTTTCCTCACTGAGCTATTTTCCCTGTTGGAGCCCACGGGCTTATAGCATTTTGCTTTTCAACTAGGGTTGTAGCTTAGCAAATAATAATAATAATGAATATTCTTTTTTAGTAGTAGTATGGTAATGTTAATTTATCAAATTAGTCGAGTTGTTATTATCATCAATTATCATCAATTGCTATTCTACAACCCTACTTAGAAAAGCAGGATTTTATAAGCCCAGGGGCTCCAACAGGGAAAATAGTCCAGTGAGGGAAAGGCAAGTAAAAATAAAAAGAGTTACAGCATTAAAATAAATACTTCCTAAATAAACTATAAAAAACTTAAGCAAAACAAGAGGAAGAGAAATAAGATAGAATAGTGTGCCCAAATGTTCCTGGAATCCAGGCATTGTTTGTGCTTAATGTTTCACTAAACAAGACTGTCTATGACATCGTGATGCTTAAAACTGAATAAACATTGGTTTTAGATTTCTTAATAGTTTATATGCATTTAAAGCACTTATTAAACAGGGCAGGTATATTAAAAACTGAAGAGAATTGTGTTAAAATCAAAATGATTGAATTTCACACAACTCAAAGACACCAGATATTTTTAGAGGATGTCTTAAAAGTATGAAAATATTTAGCAACTTCTAGCATAAAACCTCTTGCTTAATAAGTCCCCATTAATAAAATGCTAATAAACAGCTTGGAATACTCCAGTGAGTTCTTATAATTTAGCTGATTTTTACGTATCTTATTCAATTTCATTCCAAACTGAACGCAATGTTTTGTGACCCTTAAAAACAAGTTTATCTCCCAGAAGAAAACATTAATGTTATGATAGTTTATCCCTACACTACACGACTTCCCACAATCTTCCCAAGGAATTTACGAATTGCCTAACTATAACCTAATTGCTCAAACATATTACGGAAAATCAGAAAGTCGTAAGTTCTCCTACATAAAAAGAAAAATAAATTTTCATTTCTTTGCTGGGAAAAAAATCTGCTTTTTACGTATTTTGTTCAATTTCATTCCAAACTCAATGCAATGTTTTGCGACCCTCAAAAACCAAAATGAGAACGAATTTGAAAAGCATGACACAGATCACTGCTACTTTGGAATAAACTTAAAACCTACGAGAAAGGCTGACTGGCCCCACAGTGATAGAGTATAGTACCTTACCAATCTATCACTGAAATGCTTAATTACTTTGCAACAACCCAATTTTCACGAATATCCTTTTAGCAGAATTAAAATAACCATAATTACACTGGAAACTAATTTGTGACAGCTGGTTCAGAAGGAAATTTCTACCAAAACCAATAACAAGAACTGCTAAATGTAATAGCAGTGTTTGAGGCACTAGGAGTTAAAAAGTTAATTTGGGAAGATGTTTCAGTACTGGGATTGTTTAAGACTAGACAATTGAACTTGACTAATTTACAAATAGGCCGGGTGCTATGGACTGACCTTCACGTTACATGTTTGTTAGTTACAAAAATGAACTTTGAAAAAAAAATTAAGATACTTTACAGGATATAGTTATGTTGCAAAAGGGTACTTGTAACATCCAGAATAAGTAGCATGTGATCTTCTAGAGCTGTCAAAGGTATGGACACCTTGAAAAAGATTGCAAGTTCAAGGCTGGTGATAAAAAGTACCGGAAATGTTCAGGAAATCACACCAATAAGGAATTTAATTCACAATAGATGAAATGTATAAACTGCACAAAGTTGAACAAATTGGTTAATGCTATAGTGAATTCAAGGAATTGCAAAGGTTACGATTTGGAATTAGAGAGATTGGCAGACAATACGGACCGTGAATACTAAGGATGTCATTGATAGTGCCTAAAGACATTACTTTTCACAAGATCATATGATTTGGAAGATGCTACAATCAAAGAATTGTATAAGTTATAATGAAAATGTTTCGTTAGATGATTAATATGGACCCAAAGAGAAGTAGTTCACTCGACTTCAGTGGAGGGTTGGATTTAAAACCCCTAAAAAAACAATATATAACCATTCAATCTCTTATAGAATATTTAAAATTCGAGAATTAATTATTGAAAAATATTTAATTCTAGAAACTGAATACTTTCTTGTTCTTTAAGAGGTTCCATAATGTGGATTTGACAAACACCATTTATGCAGTGTGATATGCAAAATACCTAAGAATACATACGATAACTGATTTTGTAGGTCCTGTAGCCGAGAAGGTTTGCCCCATTTAGTAGGACCAGGAAAGAAGACTTTAAAGTAGAATATTGCATTTGGAATTTACCATAATTTGTGCATATTGACATTTTATTGTTACAAGTTCACTGAGACACTAACTCACGAAGTCTTCCTGACTTTGGATATCTTAATACGTGTAATATATTAACTTCTAAGAGAGGCCCTTTGCAATAGCCATTACCATTTCCATAAGGCCTCTCTGACCAGATATTTTCCACGATTAAAACACACATATACTGAATTAGTTAAAAAAAAAAAATTATAACTGCATCTTTAAGACTACCGTTTATCAACACCACCAGATGACCAAACCTATTCCAGTGACATCTGAAGTCGAAATGTTAATTTATGATAAAATTCGACACTGGGTTGATTTTTAAATCACAGTGAATTAAATTTCAAGATTATAATATGTCTTGTTCCCAGTTTTCTCCATTGAATAAGACCAAAGGCAAAACCTGGATTATGAAGAATAATTTAATATTCAAACACTTCAATTCAAAATCAAATAAACTTGACCTTTACACCAAGTTTGGATAATGAGAAATAGCAAGATTTTGTGAACTGAATAAACTTAAGTATTACTTATAACCAGTTTTGCTTCACAAATCAATGCCGGAGGTATTTTGCACATGGAAGTATTTATCCTCATTTTCTACATTAAAAAAACAACTCAAAAAAGTAAATTAACAACCTTTGCTTGATAAACCGAAAACACAGACGAGGAACCAATAGTACTTATAATATGAGATATGCCACAACTAATGGGGTGATTACAGTTGTCTGTTGACTGTACTATGAACAATTTAACTAATATTATTTCATGTAAAAGAATTAGAACAGCGATGGTAATTTTTTGGAAAAATAAAATCGTGTTTTCGAATAGGTTTGAGGACTGAATAAGCTTCCAGTGTTTTAGCAATTATTTTCTGACAGAGAGAGAGAGAGAGAGAGAGAGAGAGAGAGAGAGAGAGGAGAGAGAGAGAGAGAGAGAGAGAGAGAGAGAGAGAGAGACCAGCCCTTAAAGTTTACGTTTAATATTCATATAAAACAATGGATTGCTGATTACTGATTTTCTTCATCTATCAAGACCCCGCTATCACCAATTAACAAAATGTAATTAATTTATGTCAAAACCATTTAAGTATCTAGAAACAAATTAGCAAATAGAGATATGGACTCAGAAATTAACTCTACAAATATAAGGGAATCAGTGCAAAGGTTAAAGGAATGTTTTATAAAAGTGACATTATATCTGCAATGGTTTTGGGAGACTGACACACTAGCGATTTCGAAGGCCCAAGATAGGAAAATGGAAATGGTAGAAATATGAATGTTGAAATGGATGTGTAGAGTGACGAGAAGAGACAGGATCAGATATTTTATTATAGACACAGTCAAAGTTGTATGGTGTTAAAGGCTCAGTTAAAAAGACAAAGTGCTTTTGGTCAAGTTGTGAACAGAAATTATCTAAATCATGGAGAAGGGAAGAAGGAAGGAAAGAAGGGAGGAAGGAAGTAAGAGGGAGGAAGTAAGAGGAAGGAAGGGAGTAAGGAAGGAAGGAAGGAAGGAAGGAAGAAAGGAGGGAAGGAGAAGGAAGGAAGGAGAAGGAAGGAAGGAGAAGGAAGGAAGGAGAAGTAAGGAAGGAGAAGGAAGGAAGTAAGGGAAGAAGGAAGGAAGTAAAGGAGGAAGGAGGGAAGGAAGGGAGGAGGGAAGGAAGGGAAGAGGGAAGGAAGGGAAGAGGGAAGTAAGGGAAGAGGTAAGGAAGGGAAGAGGGAAGGAAGTAAAGGAGGGAGGAGGAAAGGAAGGAAGGAAGGAAGGAAGGAAGGAAGGAGGGAGGGAAGGAAGGAGGGAGGGAAGGAAGGAAGGAAGGAAGGAAGGAAGGAAGGAAGGAAGGAAGAAAGGAAGTAAAGGAGGAAGGAAGTAAAGGAGGAAGGAAGGAAGGGAGGAAGGAAGGAAGTAAAGGAGGAAGGAGGGAGGGAAGGAGAAGGAAGGAAGAAGGGAAGAAAGAAGGGAAGAAAGGAGGGAAGAAAGGAGGGAAGAAAGGAGGGAAGAAAGGAAGGAAGGAAGGAAGGAAGGAAGTAAGGAAGGAAGAAAGGAGAAGGAAGGAAGAAAGGAGAAGGAAGAAAGAAAGGAAGGAGAAACCATATGTTAAAAGGAAGAACATTTATGTTGTATTGCTTAAAAAGTGCAATGAAGACAAGATTAAAAATTAATACAAGTGGCCTTGTGTAAGTGGTGGGAGTTAGTTACATATTGAGAAGGCAATTTTATAAACTGAGAACACTGAAAAAAAGTTTGGATAAAGTTAATAAATGTAAAAAAGTGGCCGTGTTGATATTTTGAGAAATACTTATTGAGATGTCTGTGAAAATGTGAGACGAGACATAAGCCAGGATAAGTTAGAATAGAATTGTTCATACTACAAGCAAATGAATGTATATTACTAGTAGAGAGAGAGAGAGAGAGAGAGAGAGAGAGAGAGAGAGAGAGAGAGAGAGAGAGAGAGAGAGAGAGAGAGAGAGAGAGAGAGAGAGCGCACAGAATGCAAAAATAAAACCTGTTTTAATGATGTTAATGTTTTTAAAATATTTCATTTTAAGTGGTCATTACTTCTTATATCGTTTACTTATTTTCTTATTTCCTTTCCTCACTGGACTATTTTCCCTGTTGGAGCCCTTGTGATTGTAGCATCTTGCTTTTCCAACTAGGGTTGTAGCTTAGTACTACTACTACTACTACTACTACTACTACTACTACTACTACTAATAATAATAATAATAATAATAATAATAATAATACATTTGGGACTGGCAGGAAGAATTTAACCAAAACATCATGAAGTTTAGTGTAAAAAAATTATTCAAAGATTGAATGATATTTCAACAGATTAAAAAGCAGGAAGGTTCGACTTTTAATGTTCTCACACACTCAAAAAATATCTTATTTAGTTAACCACTTACCTATAATTAATGCAGTGTATATCTGTAGCTCGGTTGCTGCAGAGAGGTGGAGAGAGGAATGGCCAGCAATGATTGCTAACTTCCTTGGGATATGGCTCCTGCATGATCATTATGATGATTATTTTGCTCTAGAGTCTTGCCGTCTTCAGAAGGGCATTTGAGATAAGGCCCTGAAGGACTCTTATCATCTTGACTGTGTCCAATCTCTGAAAAAGAAATTGAATTAATATTCTAGTAATTTTATCCGTCAGTGTATTCAGTCAATCCATATAAATATCTAGAAATTTTCAAAAACAATAAATATATAACTATCTTTAGGGGATATTCAAATTCAGATTAGTGTTAACCCACAGATAAGATAAAAGAGATATTGAATAGTATAACAAATGACAAAGTCAGGATTTTTAAGGGGCTAAGGAAACAAATCGTGAGATTTATCGGATGGTAATATCTTAAGTAAATGTTGTAGAAAACTTTGATAGTCTTATGGGTATCATTTCAAGAATAGTAAATCCTACTATTGTTAAGTGAATATCCTAATTTTAAGACAGTGGCTATAGCCACACTAGTTCTGAAAAAAAGCTCTCGATTATCAGGACTTTAAGTAAATATAAATCTATTCCAAATATATCCTTCAGACAAACAATGCTAGAATATGTCATTCTTAAACTACTGGTTAGCCATTCGTGAAAGATTTAAACATTGCTGGATAAGCAGCCAGAATATAGACAATTATCTACGGTGACAACTATATGCAGCAATGTAAACATGATTTACTGGCAATTGTGGATGAGAACAAAGGTGGCATCCTGAGTTTATTCTACAGGCTACTTTTGACACAAGTGTTGTGCTTTTCAATATCTAAGATTGAGTACTCTACTTTGAGAGCTGTTTTCCTGGTCCTATCACACAAATATAACTCATTACAGGACCTACAAGAGAGAGAGAGAGAGAGAGAGAGAGAGAGAGAGAGAGAGAGAGAGAGAGAGAGAGAGAGAGAGAGAGAGAGAGCGTTAATGTTCCAGTCCACATCATCGAAGCACATAAAGTATCGAAAGCCTTAATATCTTCATTTCTTTCTGGTATCTAGTGGGAGCTTGTTATATAATCTTGGGTCAGCATATTTGAAGGCTCTAGAACCTACAGTAGATGTACATCTTGGCTCCAATAACATGAAACCATCTGTAACGATTCTCGGGTTAAAAGAAGCTACTGTGTACGAATTGGAAATTCTTGCTCATCATATAAACCTTCTAAACAGAGAGGTATCACAGGGGAGTATACTAGGCCCAACACTAATCCTATTGTTTATCCATACTATTAGTCTATCAAAACTATCACAAAGACATGGAGTGAAGAGCAAGCTTTTTATAAATACACAATTTTACTTCTTAATTAATGACACTGATGATACAGTCGAGAATTTAATTGTCCTTACTAGTGTTAGAGAATGACTACACAATAAATAAAACTGAAACTGGAGTTTGTGGTGATAAGAACAGCCATTGCCTGGCCCTCCCTGGTCCCAATTTCTGGGGCATTGTTCGGTAAGGGTATTGTCACTGTCCCTTGCCTCTGCCATTCACGAACGGCCTTTAAACCTTTAAAACCTTAGTGAAATATAAATATATATTCTACCTAATAACATCTGAGCCTCGATATTTATCAAGTTCGTTACTTAGATGTATCGCTAGACTATAATTTGTCTCTCAGTGGATGTCATTTAAAAATTTTTTTTTTTTGCAAAGAAATATCTGGATGGGTGTTAGGAAACTTGTGATTAATCGACTACAGTAACGATTTATTACAACAATGTATTACTTCAGAATTTACAACATCATAAACTGAGGAGCAAGATTGATAAAATGTGTCCAACCTCGAGAAAGTATTTACCCCTGGTACTGCCTATTCAGCCTAGAATTCATTTTAAGGTATTTCACGAGTCTCATCAAATTATCAGCCTGAACAAACTAGAACTAGAAACAAATGTTAACACAAGACACATGAGTGACAAACATAGACTATCTGAACCATGAACAAATAGACATTATAATAAACTGCCAATTGAAATGAAGGACCTAAAGGGAGCAATTGAATTTAAGAAGAAACTAAAGATATTACTTTTCACAAGATCATATGATTTGGAAGATGCTACAATCAAAGAATTGTATAAGTTATAATGAAAATGTTTCGTTAGATGATTAATATGGACCCGCCCGAGAAGTAGTTCACTCGACTTCAGTGGAGGGTTGGATTTAAACCCTAAACAAGTAAACAAGTAAGTAGACATCCAACATATTTCAGAGAACTATCCCACATCGTGGAGGTAACAAATCATATATAGACAATAATATTTACGAGTTCTTGATCTTTCAATGATTGTACTACAAGCCCTCACAAGACATCCAAAGGACTGACAATAATATTAAGGCTTTTCAAAAGAGGTTGAAGGCTTTCTTTCTTTTTTATTCATGGAATCTTGTGGTACCCTTCTCATGACAATCAACAGATTATGCAATACAATACTCTAAACACTTAAGAATGTACATGACAAACAGTCTGTGTAGGTCCTCGAATGAACAGGGGTGTTTCTGTGTGGTACAGGACAAGTAAACAACCATTAGAGTAAGTTAAAGCAATCGAATAACTGCTTTCTAGGTATTTAAATCAAAATAAATTTTCTAAAACTAAAATGTATGAATGAGTAAAATTCGCGTGTTTATTCAGATAGATAATGAATCGACACTTAACAAGATTCATAGCAAATTATAAAGCTTTTATATATAAGAGGCTAAAAGTATAATATTCATTCATAAAATGAAACAATGAAGAGGTTATTCATTGCTTTTGTAAAAACTAGTCTATTAGTGCAATACTTTTCTCTCAAACTTAATGTTATCCCGTGAAGTTGATCACGACGAATTATAATAAATCTTAAGGAAGATATAGGGACCACTAAGGGGAAGAAGTTCACTAAGGGATAAAGGTTCACTAAATGGTGGGTTTCACTAAGAGGTAGGAGGTTACTAAGAGGTAGGAGGTTACTAAGAGGTAAGAGGTCACTAAGGGGTAGGACGTCACTAAGGGGTAGGACGTCACTAAGAGGTAGGAGGTTACTAAGAGGTAAGAGGTCACACTAAGGGGTAGGAGGTTACTAAGAGGTAGGAGGTTATTAAGAGGTAGGAGGTTACTAAGAGGTAAGAGGTCACACTAAGGGGTAGGACGTCACACTAAGAGGTAGGAGGTTACTAAGAGGTAAGAGGTCACACTAAGGGGTAGGACGTCACACTAAGAGGTAGGAGGTTACTAAGAGGTAAGAGGTCACACTAAGGGGTAGGACGTCACACTAAGAGGTAGGAGGTTACTAAGAGGTAAGAGGTCACACTAAGGGGTAGGACGTCACACTAAGAGGTAGGAGGTTACTAAGAGGTAGGAGGTTACTAAGAGGTAAGAGGTCACACTAAGGGGTAGGACGTCACACTAAGAGGTAGGAGGTTACTAAGAGGTAAGAGGTCACACTAAGGGGTAGGACGTCACTAAGAGGTAGGAGGTTACTAAGAGGTAAGAGGTCACACTAAGAGGTAGGACGTCACTAAGAGGTAGGAGGCTACTAAGAGGTAAGAGGTGGGACGTCACTAAGAGGTAGGAGGTTACTAAGAGGTAAGAGGTCACTGAGGGGTAAGAGGTGGGACGTCACTAAGAGGGAGGAGGTTACTAAGAGGTAAGAGGTCACTGAGGGGTAGGGGATCACTAAGAAGATAGTGGTCACTGGATGTCTGAATTATATAGATTGGTGAAGGGGGAACATAAAGATAAAACAATACAGTTTCTGACCATTACAAAGAAAACCACTATTGTGTCAGATGGGTAAAGGTATTGTTTATTACCCTCCGCCAACGAAGTTGGAAGGAGGTTATGTTTTACACCCTGTTTGTGCGTTTGTGTGTGTGTGTTTGTTTGTTTGTGAACAGCTTCTTGGCCAAAATTTAAATCTTAGAGTAATGAAAATTACAGGGATTAACTTTTATATAATAAACTATAAAGGATTAAATTCTGGAAGGGCAAGGTCAAAGGTCAAGGTCACGGTTAAGAAATGGGTTCAATTTCCGTAATCAGCCATAAGTTTGGACATCGTTGTCATGGAGACTTTAAGCTTGGTTAATTTTTATTGAATCCTTTAATGACAGTTCAACACTTCTAATGCATCCTTTACGAATTTCTACGTCCTCCCGAAAACATATACAATCAACAACTTACTTTTCCCTATCCTGTGAATAATACAATTCATTAATACTGTATCTCCTTCCTATACACTATTACCCTGAACTTCCAAAAGCAATAGGTATAACTAAATTAAAAAGTTTCACCCACTGCAGTGGTTTCTCTATGCATTATAATACCACACATATATTAACCCTGATCTTACGTCACTTATGATTTGAATCAATAAACAGTGTTACTAAAAATGAACCCTCCTTAACGAAGGTATAAAGCAAATTATATTTCTCGGATGTATTTGAAGACCCTGCCCAAACCCTCTCCATCTACCCCTCATCATAATCTTCCAAAGAGAGATTAATTCACCAAACGTTTGACTGGGTTCCACAAGGCACTAGATGAGTTGGAAGACCAAGGCCTACATGGGTTTAAAGGTCGTTCATGAATGGCAGGGACAAGGGACAGCGACATTGCCATATCGTGCAGGACAATACCCTAGAGACTGACCATATAAACATATGATCAGCGCCCAAGCCCCCTCTCCACGCAAGCTGGGACCAAGGAGGGCCCGGCAATGGCTGCTGATGACTCAGCACATAGACCTATAGGCTCCCCCAAACCTACATCCTTAGCTCACAAGGATGGTGAGGTTGCAGCGACCAAAGGAACTATATATTTTGAGCGGGACTTGAATCCCATTATGGCGTTCACCAGTCAGGGATGTGAAGTAGATGATGAATGGAGAAGCATTGAAATAAAAGCTCAAAATAAGAGACGACTGACGAAATCTAACTGAGGCCCTTTGTGTCAATAGGCGTAGGAGGAGATGATGGTGATGATGTATTAGAAGACATTTTGCGTTTAAGATATGAAAGAGCAAAATTAGAGATTTAACAAGAAATTTAGAAAAAAATAGTCTTGCTTACTTTCAATTCGATGTTAATGAAATAATGACTCAACTGGGGTATGGATTTTGTTATCTAAGAATAAGAATTCCAGTTAACAATCATGGTGTGGCCTCAATTTTACTTGGTGTAGTCTAATGACCACCCAATACCCAGGTGAAAACCCATTTGAATTTATTAATAAAATCTGGCTAACCTACTACGAATTTGCAACCAACATGTGAAAAATAATAGTAAATATCCTAATGAACATAAAACGGGTGTATATATATATATATATATATATATATATATATATATATATATATATATATATATATATATATATATATATATATATATATATATATATATATATATATATATATATATATATATATATATATATATATATATATATATATATATAAAAGCTAAATTGTACTTCAGTTTCAAAACCAAAACGAAAAGTAATGAAAATTCACTTATTGGCCTAAAACAAGGGGTCATTTACAATCATCAGTAAGGGCTAGTCCACACTCTGGACCACAAACAAAAGCATTATTATAAAGGCAATTTGTGAATTCTAGATAAAACCATGATTATTGCAAGATGAGGAACACATTTGAGATCGCCAACATAACCTATGAACACATATGTGATCCAACATAGACACATACTATAGAAATCTACAATTATGGAACCAATACTTGTTCAGTGGCTACTTTCCTCTTGGTAAGGGTAGAAGAGACTCTTTAGCTATGGTAAGCAGCTCTTCTAGGAGAAGGACACTCCAAAATTGTTCTCTAAGTCTTGGGTAGTGCCATAACCTCTGTACCATGGTCTCCCACTATCTTGGATTAGAGTTCTCTTGCTTGAGGGTACACTCGGGCACACTTCTATCTAGTTTCTCTTCCTCTTGTTTTGTTAAAATTTTTATAGTTTTTAGAGGAAATATTTCTATTGATGTTACTGTCCTTGAAATATTTTATATTTCTTTAATTCCTTTCCTCACTAGGCTATTTTCCCTGTTGGGGCCCCTGGACTTATAGCATCCTGCTTTTCCAACTAGGGTTGTAGCTTAGCATTTAATAATAATAATAATAATAATAATAATAATAATAATAATAATAATAATAATGACACTTTTCGAATAAGTTTTGTACCTCATTGCCAAATGTGAACATTGTTTATTACGTACCCCAGTATCTGCGCACTGCCAAATTTGCACGTCAAGTTGGATTAACATTAAAACTGTTATAACATCTCAAAAAAAAGTCTTTCAGGGTTAAAACTCAACAGAAGCACTTGTCCATTATGACCACCTTGAGCCAGGTCAAGTCTTTTGGCTGTTGGTTATTCTACATCACTTAATACAACATATTTCTTTACACAGAAAATACCTTGATACTAAACGAAGACTTAGTATTAATTACTAAATATGGCTTTCCATTTTCAGATTAAAAACCGATTTTTTTGAAATTCACTGACAACGAGTAGGCCCGTCCTCTTAAACGAAGAACAAATATGCAGAAAACCAGTTCTGTCTGGTTGGTCGAAAAATAGGCAAGGAACCCCGCCCCCTTACAGTAAGAGTTAATTGGTCATTACTAATGAGGTAATTAGGCAATTATACTTCCACTAATGGATGAGAAAAAAAAGGGTTGCTATCAAAATGAATCTTTTATAAAGGTTTTCCCAAGAATATATCCTAAAAACTTAAATAAAAAGCCGTGTTCCTACTTGGGCTTTTATCACGGTCATTTCCTGCTTTAATTTATACTTAATTTTTTTCTTTTACAGTAACAACTACAATTATAGGTCACAGCTAGTTATACAGAGTCCTATTATTAATTGAACAGTTAAAGCCACATCTAGAAACAATAATCAAGGAAATAACCACCACAAGCTAAAAAGGTCATTTCGAGAAATGTCTTTTCATAAAGATTCTTCGCCATTAAAAGACCCTTACAGAAATTCGATGGTTAACTATCAATCATGGAAACCTTCAACACCTATATTAGAATCAAAAGTATTTCAAGTAATACAACAACAGCGAGAACATAATGAAAAGAAATAAACCTTGTAAAGTGTGTCTCTCCTTACCCAGTAAATCCTTCATTGTTCACAGAATCACAAGTTAAAATACAATTCCTTCTTCCTGTCCCAGTGTCTGGGACAGAAATGAACCTTCTTCTACTGTCTAAACTGTCAGAAACATCCCTAGAGTCCCTAAAAGTTCCCTAGACCAGAAATAATTTTCTCCAGGTAGTCCCCCAATAAATATTGGAACCTGTAGCCCACTAAATACTGTACTATGTACTCCTGTATCTTCTACGATTATAATACATTCTGTATTTAATTCTAATTATGGTATTTGTGAAACCAACAACAGAAAAATTCAGTTTTTAGTAATCAATTTGTGTTCTGATTTCAGTTTGTGCTTTGAAAGATATATTAATCAAATTATAATTGTAATTAATCTTATTGAAGACTGAATTATTCATGAGTGTTTAGGTAGTGTTTTACAGTTACCAGATGTATAAGAATTCCCAATCTAGATGTCCCCTAAAACCTCTAGAAATTCCCAGATTTGGGGACAAATTCTCAACAAGTTGTCCCCCTGGTTAAAGAATTGCTTTATCCAATCAGAGACCTCCACCATAGCCTGCGTTCTATATAGCCTTTTCATTAGCTAAAATTAAGGTATATTGCTTAGAATATATCTCAAAAATTCTTCAAATATATTAATTTAATTACTACAAGAGATCATAAGATATGCGTATGAATATAATCTAATATTTAATGATATACATACGAGGGGAAATGTATAAGCAAGTTACCCCTAGAACAGTGTGGCTAAAGAAAAAGAAAACAGTACCGCTTTTTATTTAGAGAAAACGTAATTTAGTTATTTAAGGGTAACTAAAGTATATTTAACTACCATGAAAAACTAATTTTCTTTTCTCGTTATAATGACATCTTAGCAAATTTATGAGTTAATGCCTTTAGGAATATCATCTTCCATAATTTTATATATTAAGGCTGGGAGAGAACAAAGATCAGGTCTTCACTTGAGTACGTTTATTTTCCAACTGACTTATACAGCTCAACATGTAAGTAGAATACACCAATTAGCACACTACTGAGTTACACCCTGGTCAATTACCACAACTACCAGTTATATATAATTAGGCTTAGTGGTAAACATACACAATACTCTTCCCTTCGTACAAGTAGCTATTGCTTCTGAAATATGAAACAAAATAGACCAACTTAAAATATTAACAATATCAACGTAGAACAGACTAACTTAAAATATTAACTTTTCCCTCCACGCTAATAAATATTGCTTGACAACTTAGAAAAGACCAACTTAAAAGATTAACAACAATCACCGAATAACAAAACAACATGAACAAAACAATAAACACTAAGTATTACAATAATGTAAATAAAACAAAATGTCTTCCACTGAAAATAACTAAAATTACTGTTTTAGGCATTTGATCTGATGGCTTGACCACTTTGTGGCTATTTCACATATTTCCAAATACAGTGCTTTACATAGTCTTTCAAATAAGTTGGTACCTTCCTAGTTCTTGTAGATCTCCTTGGCATAGAAGTAGTGTCTGGCACAGATATATCTGTTAAGACTGCACTGTGATCAGAACTTCCAATAGACCTAGTTGTTGGAAAATCCTGGTTGCTGGGTACATTTAAGTGTCCTTCGCTGTTCTGAGCATTTATGACAGGCCTACCCATTGCTGGTTTACTAACCCCACTTCCAACATGCGTTTTTACGCTATCTGACAGTTCAGTGATTGCTTTATCCTCTTCAACTTTATGTTTACTGTCCTCACCACACACATTGAACTGTGATGCATCCGCTGACATTTCAACTGGGTTCTCCCTGTATGCCGATCCGTCAACTCGACGCAGTTGGTCAATATGTCTTTTCCAGATGATGTCACCCACGGCAACATGATAAGAACATGGACTCAAACGTTCAGTCACAATCCCTGAAATCCAAGTTTCTTTTCTATTTCGATAGTCCCTGGCTAACACAGTATCTCCAATTGTAACTAGTCTCGTTGGTTTCTTAAATAAGTCACCAGATGATTGCTTTTGAATTCTTTCCGATGTGTTTGGACGCAGTAGGTCAAGACGAGTTTTCAACCGTCTACCCATCAATTCTGCCGGTGTGCGCTTGGTAGTGGTATGCGGGGTCGTGCGGTACGCGAGGAGAAAATCACAAAGTTTTTGATTTAATGAACTGTCTTTGCTATCACGTGCTTTCATACCACGCTTGAATGCAGTCTTGAATGTTTTTACAAAGCGTTCTGCTTGACCATTTGTACTTGGATGATATGGTGCAGTGAAGATATGTTTGATCCCATTGCTTTCAGTAAAAGCACGGAACTCAGCTGAAGTAAACTGTGGCCCATTGTCGGAGATAAGTTCATCACAAACTCCATGTTGTGCGAAGGTCTTTCTGATCACCTCTATTGTGCGCGTAGTGCTAGTTGACCTCATACGACAGACCTCTGGCCACTTTGAATATGCGTCCACCATTATGAACCACATTTCGCCTAAGAAAGGGCCAGCAAAATCAATATGAACTCTTTTCCATGGTCCTGCCGGCCATTTCCACGGATTTCCTTGAGCTACAAGCGGAACCGATTGCGTTTCTTGACATGCATAACATGACTGCACTGTTCGTTCAATGTCTTGATCAATGTTGGACCACCACACGTGCATTCTTGCTAATCCTTTCATTCTCACAATCCCTGGATGACAACTGTGTAATTCGTTAAGAACCTGTCCCTGAAACTTTTTAGGAACAATAATACGAACTCCCCAGAGCAAACAACCATCTTCTACTGTGATCTCCTCACGACGGATATAGAATGGTTTGAGATCGCTACTGATATCTGCTGCATCTGGCCATCCCGTAGTGGTAAATAGCAATACTTTTGACAGCACAGGGTCATGTCTCACCTCTCTAGTAATGTGTTTTGCCAAAATCGGAAGTGCTTTAATTTGCGCAATGTTCAGCTCAGTTGCTTCAGATGTCCAATGTATAAATTCTTCTGCACAACCTTCTACTGGTAACGGAAGCCGTGACAATGCATCTGCATTGCAGTTTTGTTCTGACTTACGAACCTGAATGTCATAATCGTATGCAGCAAGCTAGATCGCCCATCTTTGTATTCTCGCAGCAGCCAATATGGGAATGCCTTTTTTCGGACTGAATATGAAACTCAGTGGTTTATTATCCGTGATCAGTGTGAATTTACGTCCATATAGATACTGATGGAATCTGTGGATTCCAAAAATGATTGCTAGTCCTTCCCTTTCCAATTGGGAATAATTCGCCTCGGCTTTTGTTAATGTACGAGATGCATATGCTATGGGTCGTTCACCATCTTCTGTTAGATGCGAAAGAACAGCTCCGAGCCCTTTTGGGGATGCATCAACTGCTAGTGTCACTGGCTTTTTAGGGTCATAATGAACCAAAACACCACAGTCTTTAGTTAATAATTCTACAACTTTGGTGAACGCCTCCTCGCATTCCGACGACCAACTCCATTTCCGATCCTTCTTCAAAAGTTCGGATAAAGGTGCAGCTACAGAAGATAAGTTCGGTGCATATCGGCGGTAATGATTGACGAGTCCTAAGAACGACTGCATTTCTGTTCTATTTGTTGGGCGCGGTGCGTCTCTAACAGCTGCTGTGGTTTCCTCATCTATTCTCAGGCCTTCCTTGTCTACTACGAAACTCAGCCATTTCATGGATGGTCTGAAAAAGGCACACTTAGGCAGGTTACAACGGAGACCATTATCTTCAAGCCTCTGCAATACGTCATCTAGATTCTGCAAATGTTCTTGATCATTACGGCCAGTCACGCTGATATCATCCATATTGCATGCACATGCTACTCCTTGTAGAACCATGTCCATCATTGATTGAAATAGCTGAGGTGCGCAAGATACTCCGAATGGTAATCGAGTATAGCGGAACAAACCCAGAGGGGTATTAATTGTCAGATACTTTCGTGATTCTTCTGCCACTTCTATCTGTTTATATGCGTTTGATAAGTCTACTTTTGAAAACATCATGCCTCCATTCAACTTATGGTATAGATCATCCATACGTGGCATTGGATATTCTGGATTTTCAAGGTACTTGTTCACTGTGACTTTAAAGTCCCCACAAACCCTGATTGATCCATCGGCTTTCTTGACAGGAACAATGGGAGCGGCCCATTCACTATATTCAACACGTTCCAGGATTCCCTCCCGTTCCTCTTTAAGAATTGCCTCCTTCACTTCATCTAGAATTGCATACGGAACTGGCCTTGCTTTGAAGAACACCGGTTTTGTTTCAGGTTTGACGCGCAGTTCAGCTTTAAAATTTACCGCTTTTCCCAGTTCTGATTTGAAAACTGCCTCATGTTTTCTAATAATTCTTTGTAACTCTGGAGGATATTCATTAAATGAATCAGTTCTGCTTGTTACAATGTTATTGATACACAATGCCTCCCAGTCTAATCGAATATGCGCTAACCAGTCCCTTCCGAATAGTGCTGGTCCGTCACTGTGCACAACATAGAGTGGTAATCTTTTAATCCTTTGGCCCTGATACTGAACGTTAACATAACATATTCCTATTACTGGTACGTTGTCTCCAGTGATTGTTTTCAGAACCATGTTGCTAGGTTTTAGCTCCACATGCTTCTTTAGATGACTGCGATACATTCGTTTTGGTATCAAAGAAACTGCCGCACCAGTGTCTACTTCCATCTCCATTCGTTTTCCATTTAATAAGACAGCTACCATTATCTCAGGAGTTTTTGTACGTCTTCCAGGCTGTTTTTGAACTTTTCCTATTGTTCCATTGGATATTTTGTTGCGAACGTTTCTAATTCGAACATGACTGATATCGGTATAATCAGATTCTGAACTTGAATCTGTGTCAGAAACAGTGACTGACTGTGCATGTTTCACCTTTGATGACCTCTTCTCCTTTTTCCCGTACTTGAAGTTCCGTTTGTCCTTCGGAGCATGATCCCCGGAGGCAGCCGTACATTTCTTTCGCAAATGTCCCCTTTTGTGACATATGCTACATTCTGTTTCTTTGTAAAAACAGCGATCAGGACGGTGGTTATTTCTGCCGCAACGCCAACATTCTCTTATTCGTTCGGACGTTGGTTTCACCACTTTAACTTCCTTGGATTCGGATGAATGGATGTTCTGTACTTGTTCCTCAGCCATTTCACAGCTCATTGCAATTTTGAATGCCTTTTCGAGTGTAAGGTCTGTTTCACTGAGTAGTTTCCGTTGAGCAACACGATTGCTAAGTCCTATCACAAACATGTCCCTTAAAACTTCATCCAAAAAACCTTTGAATTCACATTTTTCTGCCAACTTCCTTTGTTCCGTGACAAACTGAGTGACCGATTCGCCATCTTGCTGTTTACGTTGGTAGAATCTATATCTCTCAGCGATGACAATCGGCTTTGGTGTTAAATGCTCGGATATGAGTTTTGTCAGTTCCTGGAACGTCTTCTCAGCTGGTTTGTTTGGAGCAAGCAGTGTCTTGATAAGTCCATAGGTCTTTGGCCCAACGACTGTTAAAAACAAAGCTTTTTTCCTGTCATCTTCGATGTCATTTACAAGACAAAACTGGTTGAAACGTTCAATGTAATCATCAAAGTCCTCTTCGGTTTGGTACTCAGTGATATTTCCAAGATACCGCGCCATTGGTAGTTTATCCTCGTCGCCACTTTTATATATTAAGGCTGGGAGAGAACAAAGATCAGGTCTTCACTTGAGTACGTTTATTTTCCAACTGACTTATACAGCTCAACATGTAAGTAGAATACACCAATTAGCACACTACTGAGTTACACCCTGGTCAATTACCACAACTACCAGTTATATATAATTAGGCTTAGTGGTAAACATACACAATACATAACTTATATAATTTTTAGATATAAAGTTAGTAAGATTTACTTAAGAATAGTAAAACTATCACCATAAAATTTAAGTAGATAGTATCTTAAAATCTAGGATTTATAGTTCGGATATATACTCCATATATATAACATAACTACTGTATTTTTATTTCAACTATAGTCGGAAGAGAAGTACCTGAACTAGGGTATGACAGCTATCTAGATTAAGAGGCATTAGGAGACATAGTTGAAGCCAAATTGATTCTGATCTTCCATATCTAAAAGGAATAATCTACAAAATGGACTCAACAGTGAGAGGAAGCCACTCGTTTTAATATGCATTGTTCCTTGATGAAGATTCACTTGTACTGTTTCTTTGTCAGGTGAACAAATGCAGAAAAAACAAGTCTGACTTCTAATATACTGTGTCCCACTGGCATCGTAGACCTGAGGTTTCCGTTGAGCGCTGAGAAGGGTCGTGGGAACCAAGACTGCAACTATTTTACCTTGAAAGTAGAAGCAGGCAAAACCCACCTGATGAGCCCTTTGGTAAGGGCGAAACCCTTATACAGTACTAGTGACAATATTAATGAGAATCACAGATAATGGATGGACATTAAGAATAACAGAATGGTTCCCTCCAGATAGCAAACAAAACAGGGGAAGGTAGAGAAGACGATGGATTGACGAGCCAAGAAAATCTTCTGGTTTAGCCTTGCATGTAAAATATAGGTAACCGTAATTTTTTACGCTATTTCGTTATTATCTTTTACGGGTTGGTGACCGTAATATCACTACTTTACGTCAATATATCCGAAATTAAAACGGTAAAAAGCCTGGACTAAATATGGCCGAGTCATGGTATGACAATGAAACAATCTCCAATAGATTTAGTAGATTGGAGAACAAAGTCCTCAGAAGAATATTTGGAGTTAAATGGCAGGACAGGATTAGAAATGGAACTATAAGAGAGATTACTCGAGTGCCATATGTGGACGACATCATGATGAGAGGTAGATGGAGATGTTTTGGGCATGCTCTTCGCACTCCACAAGAGAGATTAGTTTACCAAACGTTTAACTGGGGCTCCAAAAATCACTAGAAGAGTTGGAAGTGCCCAGGCCTACATGGCTGAGGATCATGAAGCACAGAGTAGATGTTGAATGGAGAAGTATTGAATTAAAAACTCAAGATAGAGACGAAAGGTAAAATCTAACCGAGGCCCTTTGCGTCAATACGCGTAGGAGATGATGATGATGAATATTAAAATATACTTTTCTTATATAAACCATAAAAACTTTAAATAAACAAGAGGAAGAGAAATTATATAGAGGTGTGTACCCTAGTGTACCCTCAAGCAAAAGAACTCGACCTATAGACAGTGGAAAACCATGGTACTGGGGCTATGGCACAAGAGAAGAGAACAATAGTTTGATTTTGGAGTATCCTCCTCCTAGAAAAGATGCTTACCATAACTAAAGTCTTTTCTACCCTTACCAAGAGGAAAGTAGCCACGGAGTTTTTTGGCCTATTCTTTCCACATTCTCCTCTGTCATACACTTGACAACACAGATTACCAGACTATTCGGTGTATATGTAGGCAAAGGAAAGTTGAGCCATAACCAGAGAGATCCAATGTAGTACTGTCTGGCCAGTGAAAAGACCCAATAACTCTCTAATGGCAGTACTGTACCTCAAAGGGTGGCTGTGCCCTGTACACCTAAACACTGTACGACCTACTAAGCTCTGTACAAGCTATTACTTATCCCTGTACAATCTTCTGCATGGAAATAAAATCAAAATTACGATCTATATATATAAGGAGTTCGGCAAAGATATCCAACACTTTCTTAGCCAGCAGACCTACAGTTTTTATTCAGCAACTAATTTGCATTACGTATTAATAAGTAAAAACAAAAATAATATATAAACAGATGCCCAAATATAAAACCTCTTTTTCTATAATGACTTAATTTACATTAAGTAGAAAAAAAAGAAAAATTTTTTTTTTAGAAATTATAAAAACTTGCCCAAAACTTAAACCTTATTTTTTTTTTTTATATATATAAAACAGAGTATTTCAAGTATCAAAATTTATATTCAACTCAGTTTACTTGAAATAAATTTTTGGAAATAAAAATATTCTTTAAGCTGTAGTGAAAACATTTTAACACCATTATGAAAATATCAAGATTTCAAACGTTCATATAATGTTAAACATAATTTATTACTTTTACAATTTTCAAATTAAACTATAATTACTATTTTTCAGATTAAACTACAATGCTAACAGCGGTAGATGGAAAAAGCTGACCAGAAACATCGACCCCACATAGAAGCGGGGAAAGATGTAGACAAAACTAACTGTGGAACAAGTACCTATACCTTGTACTGGTTAATGGCATTATAATTTACCTTGAGACCAGTTTCTTCAATGTTGACAAGATTATTTTTTATGAATTTGACATCCACTTATATTCAACCATTTTATTTGGGCTAGATGTGAGAGAGGCAAGAGAGCGTGCTAGAAATAGGAATGAATGGCGAGCGATTGTGACGCAGTTCCGGTAGGCCCTGCTGCTTCCTCCAGTGCCTTGGATGACCGCGGAGGTAGCAGCAGTAGAGGATTCAGCGTTATGAAGCTTCATCTGTGGTGGATGACGGGGGAGGGTGGGCTGTGGAACCCTAGCAGTACCAGCCGAACTCGGTTGAGTCCCTTGTCAGGCTGGGAGGAACGTAGAGAGGAGAGGTCCCCTTTTTTGTTTCATTTGTTTGATGTAGGCTAACCCCCAAAATTGGGGGAAGTGCCTTGGTATATGTATGTATTTGAGCTCAAGCCATGTCGTCCTGACGGAAGTTCCCTTCGGCAGCTTCCTACAGTATATTTCTGCGAGTGATATTACAAGAGTTAAAAACTAACTATTTTTTCAATGATTATTCCTGTATAACTTCAACTCTACCGTAATTAAATATTAAATTTTGTAATTCAATTCTTCACAATACTTTCCCACTATACCGTTGATTTGTAGTCAAATTACTTCATTCTGTAATGACAATGTTTACAGACAAAGATATGCTTTCCCACTTACTCTAGAGCATTGAGAACATATTTTGCCTTCAAGCACGAATATCAATATAAAAAGGGACTACACAATTAAGGTAGGCACCATAATTAGAATACGAAGATGGCATCGCATATGACGTCATCCGAGTACCCATAACAGTAACGGAGGAGGAGAACTTTGTAACGGCTCCTCTCGTATCTTGCCAACAATTCCCCCATCGAAGCGTAAATGCTATGTGGGGTGCAGATAGCTATGTGGCGTGCCAAGAATACGTCCCCTGTTATTATGCGATTTCCTAAAGGACAACCTTAAGAGTACTGGCGCCAGAAGTTAGAATTCCGGAAACCTTTAGTTTAATTCTCTGGGAATATCCACTGTAGTCATATATACCCTCAGGAAGCTACTGAAGGAACCTTCCATCAGGACGACATGGCCTGAGCTCAAAAATAGATTTTTCACTTCGCTCAAAATCCGTTTTATATTCCCAATGATAAACCATTTTAAAGGTTGTTCACGAAAGGTAGAGGTAAGGCACAGTGACAATGGTCTAAAAGGACAATGCCCTAAAGACTGACCATATATATTTATTAGTGCCATAGCCCTACACTCAAAGCTAGTACCAGGGAGAGTCAGACAATGGCTGCTAATGACCTATTGACTTCTTCAAATACCACATGCCTACCTTAAAAGGACAGCGAGGTATCGAACACTGTAAGAAACTATCGAGTTTGTGCAGGTCTCGACCTCCTTTCAGAAGATCGGCAGGGAGTGATTTTTCTAGATGGCTACCAAAACCAGCTGTTAAGGGTAAGAACTTTTGAGACAACCAGAAATTTCTACCCACTTATAAAAAATTGATTTCCAACCTACTTTTTATGATTTCAATGAATTTGCTTCGAACAAAAGCAATTCATATTTTGTAGCTTTTAATTCAACAAATGGAGTTACATGAGACTTATTAAAATGACCAATTTTAAAGTAATTTTGGTTTGTCTTAACAATATAAGCCTTAGCAATTTGTAAGGGGTATTACTTTTCGGCGAAGCTGAAAGGACGAGCCATTAGAATTTAGCGAGGGTAACTACCTATCCCGCTAGTTAGCAGAGAGTAGGGGGGGTAGCTTGCTACATCCCTCTCTCACACACCTGTGACTGAGTTTCACTTTGCTTGGACGTAGGACTTTAAATATTTAAAGTCAACCCTAGGTTTTATGGGAAACTAAAAAGTCCTTTTGGTATATTATTATATTGGTAAATACAAGACCTCTTTACTAGTGTATTTTAATTTTTTTTTTTCAAAATTAGCCATCTTGGCATTTGGGACCTGCTGGTGGAATCTCTCGCCCACCGCATCCCTTTGCTTTAAGATGGTACTGGCCTACAGGTTAACAACCTGGAGAGCCAGAAACTCTTATGGTGCGGCTGCTGGAGAGAAGGAAGGTCTCCATAGCCTTCCAGGTATTTTCCTTAGAAAAATCTTCGGTCCGTACCAGTATTCCTAAAGATCCCAACCAAAGATTCAGCCATGAAGTCGCCAGCATGGCATACTTCGCGACCTTCTCTTGGGTCACGATCTCCTATTCAGAGAACGTGACCTGTCGCGAAAAGAGCCTCTGTAGAGAGACTTCCTTGGTCAGTTCAAGTGAGTGATGGAGAGAGACAGTAGGGCAAGACTCTTCCAGGATCACATAATACCTACTGTGGCCGACACCAGAAGGTGAGAGGAATTTGGCGGAGGAGTTTAAACGGTAAGACGCAAAGTAATCAGAAAGCTTTGAGGCGATCTTACGCTGAGCACCCTTCAGACCCCGTGAACAGGGCAGGGCTGCACAAGACTTAGGAGGCTTCTGGATGCCTAAGACACGGTCCAAGACTGTCTTTGCTTTCGAGGGGCCGACTCTGAATCTGGTAACCCATTGAGAATCCTTATGGCAGTCAGAACCTGCCAAAAGGCATGTTCTGACTCCCTTTGGTCTCCATCTGAGGCTGGGCTGCCAGCGATACCATCATTCACTGCCGAAGCCTCGCTGCAGGGTGGGTTGCGGTTATCAACAGGAAGGCTGACTGCTCCTGAGCCCCTCTCTGGGTCTCTGAGTTCTTGTTGAGGACTTTCGAGGTGTCTTGGAATCCTTAGATTCCCTTTCTGGAGGAAACAGGGTTTCCAATACCGAAGGTCTGGATGTAACGACCTTCTTAGCCTGAAGAGAACTGGGACACTCTACAAGGTCCACAGGAAACAAGGAGTTCCCTTCGTTCGGTTTTTCCGTCGGTGACGGAAGGGGAAAGTCTGAAAATGACTCTTGCCTCTGAGAGCTTCTCAGGTCAGTGGGTGAGGCACTGGTAGGTAGAGACGATGCTGGGTTTACCACTGGAAACCTCTAATTTTGGAGCCCTGACCGGAGTCAGCTTGACCATTGATGATGGAAGTGTCAGGAGTTCCTCTCTTCCTCTTCAGGGGAGAAGCCGTCGTGGTCTGTTGTCCTGGGTCGGTTGAAACCGAGGACATCCTAAGAGAAAGTCAGAGGGGCTTTCGCAGGTCGAGCAGGAAGCAGAGGGACGAAGGCCTGGGTCACAGCCCTGACCAAGGCGATGAACCACGGCTGCTTGCTCAAGGAAGTGCTATCTGATACTTTCCCTCAAGGAATATAGGTCGAAGGGTCCTTACGAGGAGTCTTCATCCCCAACAGGAACTTCGGTACTGGAGACGATGGTTCCTTTCTAGATCCTTGCAGTTTTGAGATTTTAAACCCCTGAAACTTGCTCTCTTCCTCCTTTCCCAACGGTCGAGCTGTTATGCATTTTCCGGGAGGGGAATACGGCGACAGTGAACATTCTGTAACAACCTTACATTTCTTTGTGGCTAAAAACACCGCTTTTGGTGGCTGTAGCCGACGATCCTTGCTTGGATGAGGATGAACGCTCACCTTCGCTGTCGCATGTTGGACAAGTGACGGCCGCTGACGCGTTCGGGAACGTCGGTGAATCTCCGATCACTGACGTGAGGCCTGGTAATGAAGCGATGGTTATCAAGTAGGAGAATGTCCAAGTGTTGACATGCAATGCTGCAAAATCGCAGGATCGATCGTTACCGATGAAAGAGAGGAAGGGCCGTGGGTCGACGACTCACGAGCAGATGATTCGTGCAACGCTGAACAGGAAGGATGACAGCTGGTCGACGATTCGTGTTGAAGCGATTCAGGCACCGATAGGCGTTCACATTCGGATGGTCTGGAATCGCTTTGGCTTCTTGAGCTGTGAGTGGGTGAGTCTTGAGAGGGTGAAGGCTTACGCAAGGCGTGTGAACGCTGTCAGGTAGGAGATCAATATTCCCCACGGCGACGAGCAGGCAATTTCCGAACAGCTGGAACAGCAGGCGATTGTTGAGCCGCGAGTGGTTCACATGTAACAGGTGCTTTCCAAGAGGAAGATGGAAGAGCAGGCACTTGTCGAACTGCAAGAGATTCTCACGTAGCCAGCAATTTGCAAGAGGTTGAAGGAGCAAGCGATTGTCGAACTGCAAGAGATTCTCGCGTAGCAGGCGATTTACGAGAGGTTGAACGGGGGTTCATGAGTCGTCCGCTGTAAGCGATGGCTGAGTAAATGATGTGCTGTTGGGAAGAAAGAACACCACTTAGCGGAAGAAAGAACACCACTTAGCGGAAGAAAGAACACCACTTCACCACTTAGGGGAAAAAAGAACACCACTTAGCGGAAGAAAGAACACCACTTAGTGGAAGAAAGAACACCACTTAGCGGAAGAAAGAACACCACTTAGGGGAAGAAAGAACACCACTTAGGGAAAAAAAAACACCACTTAGGGAAAAAAAAACACCACTTAGCGGAAGAAAGAACACCACTTCACCACTTAGGGGAAGAAAGAACACCACTTAGCGGAAGAAAAAACAGCACTTAGCGGAAGAAAGAACACCATTTCACCACTTAGGGGAAGAAATAACACCACTTAGCGGAAGAAAGAACACCACTTCACCGCTTAGGGGAAGAAAGAACATCACTTAGAGGAAGAAAGAACACCATTTCACCACTTAGGGGAAGAAAGAACACCACTTAGGGGAAGAAAGAACACCACCACTTAGGGGAAGAAAGAACACCACTTAGGGGAAGAAAGAACACCACTTAGTGGAAGAAAGAACACTTCACCACTTAGCGGAAGAAAGAACACCCCTTAGCATTATATTCCATTACCTAGACTGATAGTATTTGACCTAAAACCTTTTCACAGGTTAGTAGGACCTATAACTCTGCAACCTCACGCAATTAGTCATGGAACCATGTTTTCCTTTTGTGCATACAATAGACAAGCAACTCATTCTTGCTGTGACACTCGAGTGCACTTTGGTTGAACCACTGGTAAATGAATGTTTTATTCGCGCAGGAAGAATTTTAGCTTATTTCGGGATAGATATTATGCGCAGATATAAGTCAGTGCCATTATAACACAAACACCTGAAAAATTGACATGATTTTGCCTCCCACATGATTTAACTAAATACTCAACTTCTATGGCCCTCACTCATAATAATGCTTTGATTTAATAATTTTGTATTCCTTTTATTCTTTCAATTCTCATTCAAAAATGTAAACATAATAATCTCTGTCATCCGTGTATTGAAACAGACTAATGATAAAACATAGCGTACATACCTGTTGAAACTTTTTTTCTTTTTATTGCCAATCAGTAACAGATAACATTTAAGACAATGATTGATATGTTTTCTTGTACTAATAAACTACTAATATGCAATTGTGACAAATCCTTACAGCATGTGTATGACATTATCATTACAGTCCCCCTTTTGAAAAACCTCCGACAATATCTTTTTTAAGTTCCATTTCAGAGTAGATTCAACCACATTACTATAACAGTGGACATGTCAGTTCGTTATTATCAAACACCCCATTCTGACATATATCCATTTAACAGCAAATGATTATGGACACGTTATGTTTAATGATTTCATTGGGGAGAATACTATAGCTGCAATTGGAGATGTGCAAATTTATAACTGCGTGAACATAGATTTTCTGCGTTGGCGAGAACTTTCATACCAGCGAAATTCAAAGATGACATCTAGCAACATCCTATAAAATAAATCTGCACCTTGGAAGTCGAAATAAAGGAATAATACAGTATTGAAAAGGATTTAAAGAACACATTTCATAATAAAAAAAAAGTAATTTCATTAAATCTTTAGAAAAATAAATGGATTTAAAGATCACATTTTATAATAAAAACCGCTGTTATAAAGATTAGATCTTTGGAGAAAAATTAATTAACATGTAAATATGATAATATAGTATAACCAGTTCTTGAATTTCCGGTAAATGCTAGAATAAAGTTCTGCACATTCCATAACAAAAATTTTAATAATCAATACCTCAAAATACAATTTTCCAGTTTAACCCAGATCACCAGAGATTTCCTAATTAAAGTCTTCTCTCAACCTCTATAAGTAACTAAACTTCTTCTATTGGTCCTTATGATTTCACTTTATTGTTTGAGGTAAGTATCACAGAAACCAATTATTATAAGCTTTAGCTGGATCTATTTTTACCAGCAATAGTTCGGGTGTGAAACTTCTATCTACGATGTTTTCTTTTCATCTTTGCAAACTTAACCCTTTTACACCCGGGCTATTTGGAAATTTCGAACCCTTAACCCCCAAGGGTTATTTTTTTCCCCAGCACATTTTGCAGTATATTTCTTTCAAATTGCTCTAACAGCCATAATTTTCGTCATAGAGAGGTCAGGTTGGTCTCATTCTCTTGGAAAAGGCCTAAAGTTTCTCAAAAAATTATCAAAAATATGCAAAAAAAAATTTTTATAGCATTTTGTTTGCAAGGACGTACCCGTACGTCCATGGGGGTAAAGGGATGAGTTTTGTGAAACGTACCAGTACATCCTTTGGGGGTAAAAGGGTTAAAATGTTTCTAAGCTAGTTAACATTGAACATCATTAAGAATATACTCATGGCTTTCTTCTATTCTACATTAGCTATTCCAATCAAAATAGTTCATTATAGTCCATTTCTTTTAACGAGGCAGATTTGCAACGACTCGCAACGGTGCCCTTTTAGCTCGGAAAAGTTTCCTGATCGCTGATTGGTTAGAATTATCTCGTCCAACCAATCAGCGATCGGGAAACTTTTCCGAGCTAAAAGGGCACCGCTGCGAGTCGGTGCAAATCTGCCTCGCTAAAAGAAATGGACTATAGTATTACACTGATGAATAAAAGCCGTCTATCATGATGGGGACATCGCGTCGACAAAACGCCACACCAAAGAACTCCAACATGAGAGAGAGAGTTTTGCCATAACTTGAAACTTGTTCTCTTGAGTAAGGCATCGTTCATACACCTCCTATCTTCATCGACATCACTAAACGCACCACATCCTTGTAGCTATCACGACGGCTCAGCTTTTAAGTCATCGGTAACTTGCGGTTCTTCGTGCTACCTTTGAAATCGGCTTATCATCATTGCCTGGAATAAAAGGTCTTGATTTAATAATTTGAATATCTTTTAAATTCTATATTTGGGAGGCTACAAATATTATTATTCTATATCCTATCTCCTAAGGACTCTTAAGGATTCCTAAAAAGGATTTACAAATGTCATTTTGCTCTCCTTCTATGGACCAGTTATAAGCAATGGGACTTTAAGAAAAATGGTGTCTATAGAAATCATACTGAATTTGTTTCCACAACATTTTCCCTAAACTTTATTCCAAGTCTTGTGGAAAAAGTTAACACTATGATTCCTTCAAGAATTTATTATTACATTGAATATTACTAGCCAAAAAAAAATTCACCTAAACCTAATACAGTAACATTTTTCATATTGCTTTTTCTTTTAACAAAACCAAATCCAAAATCATAATAATTTACAGATGTACCTGGTAACAACAGCTTCCTCATTATCCCAATTTGAAAAAGAAAATTTAATTAGTTTTATTTTCAAATTCAACTCCCACTGAAAAGTCTTAAAACCAGTTTACTTCAAGTTCTTAGATGACTGAAAATAAAGTTGACAGTATATACACCTATATAACCATATCTTCCTTTATTATTAGACTAAAATTTTATTATGCATCTTTAGACAAGTGGCATGCATTTCTATTAATACATCTAGACTCATTTGGTCTATACAAACTAGTATTTAAAGTTTAAAGGTTGTCTTAAATGCCATCTCAAACACTATCTTGAAAATCATTTAATTTAGCGATTCTATCATCATCACCCTCTCCTACGCATATTAATGCTGTAGTGGTCTGCGGACTGTGGCCAGACGTAGGACGCAAACTGCTGGTGTCAGAATGCCGTCCACACTCCGTTTCGCTACACAAAAAGAAACAGTGGAATACCCAGAAATCTGCGTAAAAAGTAAACAATCAAGGATGAACTGGGCACTGGGCAGCACCCCTTGATTTTATACTAAGCAAGGGGACCCAGCTAGAAGCTCACTCACCTATTGTTTCTTGGGTTCCCAGTCTCTCGGCAGTGCTAAGCACGGAGTTCTAAATAAGAGGAGCAGTATGCTTTCTATGTAAGATTTCTTTGTATATAAAGGTGATTGAACATAAGGAAATGAGCTTAAATATTACAAAGGGGAGAGAGAGGACACTTCAGGCTGGAATGGGGGACCTCTCACAAGGAGCGTACTAAAAGAGGATCTACAAGAAAATACATTTAATACAGATTTGAAGAAGAAAAAAAAGTAAAATATGACAGGTATACAAAACCAGGAGAGGCATAAATATCTCCATACAAAACCTCTTAAGAATCAATCCTTACAAACTTTCAATCCACATATAAGTACAACCAGAGCCCAACACAACTGTATA
This sequence comes from Palaemon carinicauda, assembly GCF_036898095.1. Taxonomy (NCBI): domain Eukaryota; kingdom Metazoa; phylum Arthropoda; class Malacostraca; order Decapoda; family Palaemonidae; genus Palaemon; species Palaemon carinicauda. The sequence goes on along the minus strand of NW_027172231.1, from coordinate 42,204 downwards.
TACATTTGGGCAAAACACCAATGCAATTTGAATAAGCTTGCGTTACAGTCAAAGGCATTGCAAGACCAGGTTGTACATCTGACTTGTGTCTACATTCTTACCTTTATATCAAAAAGACAAAAAAAGAGATTGTGAAGTAGGAATAATCTATTTTTAGGCTCGAGGCATGTCGTCCTGATGGAAGTTCCCTTCGGCTGCTTTCTACTGTGTGATATTTCTGCGAGTGATATTAGGAATTACCGCCGGGTATCACGGGGTTCCTACCCCCCGGAACAACTATCCGAAGATCTCGTGTATAAGAAACTTTTTATCCTCAATGCGATACGCAAAAGGGAACAGCTAAAGATCGCATACAGCATCAAGACAGAGTTCAAGCTTAATGAAGAACCATACCCTATTGCGGTTCAAGATCCACAAAGAGTGAACAGTCTGGATAAAAATCTCCAACTACCTCATCCGTAAGGTTTACTTCTACTAAAGAGTCCACTGCATTAATATCCTAAGAATCCCCCACAGTCAATAATTGCTTCTCCTTACCTAGCACTTTCAAAAGCAGAGGGAAGTCCAAATCGCTCTCGCAACTTATCTTCAATAGGCTTCAATACAGGAAGCAATCTTCATAAAATAAATTTCTGGAACATGATCACTGCTGTGTTGTCACTGAAAAATGAAAAAAATGGGTCATGAGACAAAAAATGATTGAGCTTACAATAGATTAATAAAAAATTTCAAATGCTTTATATTTAAGTACAGTAGTTTACTTAGATATAAAAAAAATTCAAAATTTTTTTCACACAAACCCATTATTATCAGAAAGCAAAGGGCCTTAGATTTTGCCAATCATCTCTGTTTTGAGGTTTTAAATCAATACTTTTACATTCACCACCACCTACTTTATACCCACAATACTCAGCCATATAGGCCTGGGTCTTCCAACTCTTCTAGTGCCTTGTGGAGCACAGTTGAAAGTTTGGTGAACTAATCTCTCTTGGGGAGTGCAAAGAGTATGCCCAAACCATTTCCATCTACCCCTCGCCATGATCTCATCCACATATGGCACTCGGGTAATCTCTCTTATAGTTTCATTTCTAATAATGTTATGTCATTTAGCTAATTTTTTTTTCAAATCTATAAAATCTGTTTGATATTGTTTCATTGTTATACCACAATTCATGTCCATACAGTTTATTATAAATTTTCTATTCTAGAATACCATCAAAGTATGGTTCAATACCACAAAAAACTAAAGTCCTTGCACACATTACGCTTATGACACCAATTAAAGGTAGCATCAAGGTATGTTTGACAATACTGCATTTTAACCCTTTTACCCCCAAAGGACGTACTGGTACGTTTCACAAAACTCATCCCTTTACCCCCATGGACGTACCGGCACGTCCTTGCAAAAAAATGCTATAAAATTCTTTTTTTCCATATTTTTGATAATTGTTTGAGAAAATTCAGGCATTTTCCAAGAGAATGAGACCAACCTGACCTCTCTATGGCAAAAATTAAGGCTGTTAGAGCAATTTAAAAAATATATACTGCAAAATGTGCTGGGGAAAAAAATAACCCCTGGGGGTTAAGGGTTGGAAATTTCCAAATAGCCTGGGGGTAAAAGGGTTAATATGACATCCCCTATACAACCATAGCTAAAAATCAGTTCTTTCCTGATCCCAAATGCCTGTATCACCTCTTAAGACTTCATGAGCAAGGTATGCATTTCATCACATAAATTCCTATTAACTGCTAATCTATTATCTATTACTGACAAACTTCCACAGACAAAGACAAAAATTCTACATATCTCAAGCTGTCTCTTTTATGTCCCCCCAAAAATGAATTTAACTTACAAGTTTTCTGTTTGGTATTTGCAAAAATTATTCTTTATTAACAAATGCCATAAAAATTATTGAAATCACAGTTTAGGCATATAAGAAAGTTCATTCTGTCATAAGTTCTTATTTTTTCCACAACGTATTTCATCAGTCAAATGGAATAGTTTCTACACGCTGTGTCTAGGCTCCAATTTTCTTCACTACAATGCTTCCAGAATCAATATTTAGGATATATATTTATTAAAAAACTTATCAACTTATTATAGCAAACCAATTCATATATACTAAAATCTAATGATTTTCAAAGTAAGAAATTGTTTCACTCCTAATAAACATCGTTAGATTGGAATATATAGCCTCCTTAGAGTCCGTTGCTATAGGCCCAAAGAGGGGGCTTGGGTGCTCTTGGAAAGAACCGTCGCTCCTATATCTCCGCAGAGAGATAGCCAATTAGAAGGCAACGGTACGAGTAAACTTAATAGTTTAAGCAATCGACGCATCGATTAACGAGCAAGAGTCTACAGCAACCCGAGGGCTGTAACAAGAAGTTGATAACCTCAATAGAAAAGAACCGGGATTGGGAACTAACCTATAGAGTTATCACCCATCTATCCAATCCACCCCCTGAGAGGGGAATGGGCAAATTGATAGAAAACCAATAATCATATTAGTGGTTATTTCCATGGCGGGGCCTGGAAGAGCTTTCGTAAAAGGGATTCCAAGGCCCAGCATACATATAGAAGCCTCAGAAGTTGAAGGAGTAAGGCCTTTATGTTGATCTGTAGTTGAATTCACATACAGCCAGTAGAGAACCCACCTTAGGTTAGGCAAGGCAGTTTCAGATATAGAGGACAGAAAGGCGTGTGCCCTAGAGGTACCGGCAGTGCCAGAGGGGTAACGGCATTGCCGTCAGCGTCCTATGTGCCCTAAGGCGCTGGTACAGACATCCAATCCCATAGATTATTACTAGCCCCGCCGCCAGTAACGGCAATGGCGTTGGGGGCAATGGTGCCTAGGGGCGGCGGAGATAACCGGCAAGGGTTTCCGCAGAGAACACCTTGCCATAGGCGAAGGCAGTGTCGCCAGTGCGGCACTGCCGTAAGTAGCGACGTATCGCCGGTACAGGTACTATAGGATAGTGTGCCGATAGGTGGTGGCAAAGCCGTTAGGTACCAGCACTGCCGTCAGTCTGACAGCTTACACCCTCAGGGAGAAGCATGCTGGCGGCTGTGGAGGGTCAGATCCCAGAGGGAACCAACGCCCATGGTCAAAAAATGCAAATACACAGCAGCATAATGATAAAATTCATGCAATGTCAGTCCCAGAAAGGCCAGGATATGAAAGAGAGGTGACGGCATAGTGTAGCTATACCCATGCGCCATATGAGCATTCCTTAACAATCCCCAGAACAGAGGCGACGGTAAGGATGTCAGGCTCAGAAAGAAATCTGGGTTCAATCCGAGGGTTATCCCAACAAGTCTCTAGACAGAGACATTCTAGGCCGCCGCACCCCGAATCCCAGGAAAGGTTAGAAAGACACTAAAACAAATGCCACGCCGTCAGAGACGGCAAAGCCAGTATAAAATAAATATAGGATGCCGCAGGTCGATCGAGAAATCTCAGGGGCTAGGAGGTAACGGCAGTGCAGGGAAGTCGGCGCACCGACAAGTTGAGATTACCCTTTGCAAAGGGGGAGGCTCCAATGGATTACCATCAGGACGTCATGGCTATCTCACCCAAACATAGATTTTTTTTCTACGTCAGAATCCCTTTTTATGGTCTATTCTCTTTAAAATGCTGTACAGTCATACCTCTCGACACGAAAGAATCTGCTTAAGACATTTTCACTATCCGAAACGAGATGAAGAATCTTACGACTCGCATCATGAAAAATGTTTTGGGCAACGAAAGGATGTACAGTATGAGAGCCCGACCGTGTCTGAGACTGATTTTAAAATTCACGCCGCCATCCATCAGCGCTCCCATTGGTTATCTCCCTACTCAAATGCTAGTTACCACCATAAGATCCTGCTCTCCTATTGGTCAGAATCTACTGTCTTGTATCACATGCATCTACGCATTGGCGTTCCTATTTCTTTTCATTTCGGCAGCGGTATCGTACGCATTGACAGTGTTTGTGATTTCCCTTTAGTAATTATTGTACTGTATTGCGTGTGATATTACGTTAGTTTATTAGCCATGGGTCCCAAGAAAGTTGCTCTTGTACAGGGAGAGAAAAGGATGATGCTTTCGATGGAGACGAAGATGGAAATAATCAGGATATACGAGGCTGGCATGCGGTCAATTGTGATCGCAAAGGAACATGGTCGAAATCAGTCTACGACAGGAACGATCCAGAGTCATTTCAGGAAAGTTTTAAGCAAGCAGAAACAAGATTTGGATGATTCTTTTTAAAAGAGGCTTTCGGTACTACCAAGCCTAAAGGAAGATATAAAACGAAAGAAAAGTGGTTGTGATGAAAATACGAATTTGAATTTAAAAAATACAAAAAGAAAAACAAATTAGAAAAAGGCAAAAAACAAAAAACTTAATTGTAAGTTTATCGTAAAGTTAAGTGTTAATATTTCCTGCCATTTATCAATTTTTCTCCTAAAATTAAGCGTTAAAGTTTTCTGTCATTATTCTCTTTTGTAAAGAGGAAGGCCAAGGTTTGGGTGGATGGATGGAGTGAAGGAAGCTCTGGGTGATAGGAGGATAGATGTGAGAGAGGCAGGAGAGCGTGCTAGAAATGGGAATGAATGGCGAGCGATTGTGACGCAGTTCCGGTAGGCCCTGCTGCTTCCTCCGATGCCTTAGATGACCGCGGAGGTAGCAGCAGTAGGGGATTCAGCAATATGAAGCTTCATCTGTGGTGGATAACGGGGGAGGGTGGGCTGTGGCACCCTAGCAGTATCAGCTGAACTCGGTTGAGTCCCTTGTTAGGATGGGAGGAACGTAGAGAGTAGAGGTCTCCTTTTTTGTTTTTGTTTCTTTTGTTGATGTCGGCTACCCCCCAAAATTGGGGGAAGTGCCTTGGTATATGTATGTATGTATGTAAAGTTAAGTGTTTACGTTTTCTGCCACTACAGTGAACCCTCGTTTATCGCGGTAGATAGGTTCCAGACGCGGGCGCGATAGGTGAAAATCCGCGAAGTAGTGACAGCATATTTACCTATTTATTTAACATGTATATTCGGACTTTTAAAACCTTCCCTTGTACGTAGTACTGTTAACAAACCACCCTTTAATGTACAGAACACTTAATGCATGTACTACAGCACCCTAAACTAAAACAGGCACAAATATTAAAGGCGATTTTATATCATGTGTTTCCTAAACACCTAAAAAGCACGATAAAAAATGGCAACCAATGTTTTGTTTACGTTCATCTCTGATCATAATGAAGAAACAAACTCATTTAGTGTACACATATATGTACGTATGGTTAGTTTTTGCATCGATTATATTGATTATACAGTACTGTATGTTGATTTTTTTATTACCAATGTTTTAGTTTACGTATTTTTCTTAGGACTTCCAAATGAAATCTTTTTCTTTATGACGCCGCCTGAAACGACGGCGTGTACGCTCAGTAAACAACCACGCTCAGAACAAACAAGGCATTTAACACGCATGATGATAGTGATAAATAATGATACAGTACATACAGTATTTACAGTAAAAGCATTTACAAAATATGTTACCTTACAAATATAAATTATACAGTACTTGTACGTAGCAAAGCAGGAAAACAATTTGAGAGAGAGAGAGAGAGAGAGAGAGAGAGAGAGAGAGAGAGAGAGAGAGAGAGAGAGAGAGAGAGAGAGAGAGAGATTGTTTTACGTACGTAAATGTAAATTTTAAACAAAAAAAATATGATAGGTTACAACATGTAGACTTTTAAAACCTTCCCTTTAACTTAATGCATACAGTACGTACATTACTAAACTATAAAACAGGTTAAAGTAAAAAATAAAGATTGTTACTGTACTCACCACGAAAGAAGTTCAAGAAAAACTTGAATGACGATGGCGATGAATTTGCTGCACAGTAGAAATGATGATGATGAAGCTGATGATGTGTTCTACTGTGCAGTCAATGATAGTATTTTACGTCTCTTCAGACGGAGGTGTCTTTTCCTGGGACACCTCTTCAACTTCTTCAATTTCTTCCGAAGGCGTACTAGCAGGAGGAACTGGCTCTTTTTTGCGAGGCTGAAAAAACATTGTGATCGGAAGTTGTTGCCGCTGCTTCTTTTTTCGATCCAAGAGCATCCTGTAGGGAGTCGTGATGTCATCAACCTTGTTGCAGAATTGCATCGAGCGAACCATATCCTCGTCCCACTCTTGCAACATTTCTTTCGCCTCCTTCATATGGTTGCAGAACTTGGCGAGCCGTTCTAATGTTAAGCCCGTTTCTTCTACATTTTCTTGGGTCTCTTCCTGGGTACCCTCACTCTCTTCCTCACTTGCCGATTTCGTCAGGTCTTCGAGGTCTGCGTCAGTTAGGGGCTGGGAATGGCAGTCCAACAACTCGTCGACGTCTTCAGTCGTCATGTCGCCAAACCCGTCACCCCCAATTATGGCAGCCAACTGCACAGATTTCCGTATTGCAGAGTGTTGGATTTCCGACGGAGTAAATCCCTTGTCGTCGTAAACAATATCGGGCCACAGCTTCTTCCAGCTCGCATTTACGGTTGCAGGTTTCATCTCTTGAAGTGCCTTTTGAATATTCTGCAGGCACGTGGCTATGGTGTACTGCCGCCAGTACGCCTTCAAGTTGAAGTCTTCATCCTCGTCATCTTGGGCAGCATCCACACACGCAACGAGGTCCGCCAAGGTATTCTTCGTGTAGAGGGCCTTGAACGCCCTGATAACCCCCTGGTCCATTGGTTGAATTAATGACGTGGTGTTGGGTGGCAGGAACTCAACCTGAACGCCCTCACGCGACAGGTCAGTTGCGTGTCCACCAGCGTTATCCATAAGGAGAAGGATCTTGAATGGCAAGCCCTTCTCTAAGAGATATTCATGGACTTGCGGGATGAAACACTGGTGGAACCAGTTGGAGGTCAGCATCTTCGTAATCCATGCTTTTTGATTATGCATCCAGTACACGGGAAGGAGATTCTTATTTTTGTTTTTCAAAGCGCGAGGATTTTTCGACTTATAAATAAGCCCCGGCTTTAACAAAAATCCAGCAGCATTGCCACACATCACGAGGGTAACGCGATCCTTGAATGCCTTAAAGCCAGAGGCTTTGGCTTCCTCTTTGAACAGGAAAGTTCGCGACGGCATTCTCTTCCAAAACAAGCCGGTTTCATCCATATTAAACACTTGTTCCGGCTTGTATCCACCTTCAGCGATAATGTTCTTGAAAGTCTGGTTCACGTAAGTTTCAGCAGCGGCAGTGTCAGCGGAAGCAGACTCCCCATGCAGGGAAACGCTTTTCAGGGCGAAGCGTTTCTGAAACTTCGCGAACCATCCTTTGCTGGCGGAAAAACGTTGTTTCTGATGCTGGGAATCAGTGGAGGTCCCTGGTTGAGGATCATCTACATCATCATCTTCTTCAGCATGGTCGCCATCGTCGTCATGAGGTTCCTTTGCCGCAAAATTCTCATACAAGCTCAAAGCCTTTGTTCGGATGGTGTTCGTATCCAACGCTATGTTCTTCTTCCGACAGTCGGCAATCCACACAGCTAAAGCACCTTCCATGCGTACGATCGTTTTATTACGCGTTGTAACGACTCGCTTCGCTGATCTGCTAAAGGTGATTGCAGCAGTCTTTCTAATGTTCGCCTCGTCCTTCTTGATGTAGCGAACGGTGGATTCGTTGATGCCAAAATGGCGGCCGGCGGCCGCGTAACTTCTACCATCTTTTAACATGTCGAGAAGCGTAACCTTCTCAGCTATCGTCATCATTCTTCGGTGGCGTTTAGGCTCACTACCAGCCTTACTAGAAGCAGAACGCTTGGGAGCCATTGTAACAGAAAGTTCAACAAAAAGTTCAACTTAAAACAGTCGCACACAGCACAGATTAAACTTCACAAAGTTAAGAACGTCTACTCAGCAATACGCGGAAAGAGAAAGTGAACGATGCAGACCCGCGAGAACTGTGATGCTGGAAGTTGAAGATGCGGGCAAAACACCAATCACAGGCTAGATAACAAAACTTGAGTTTTGATTCGTCATCTATCAGCGCTTGAACCAATCACAACCCGTCTTACAGTACATGGTGCGTTGGTTACTCATAGAAGATGCCCCCGCGCATACTGAACGTACGTAGATTAAGTACAAGGGTACCGTAATAATAATAAATAATGATAATAATACTGTACAGTAATAATAATAATAATAATGATTAATAATAATAACAATAATAATTTTATTAACAACAACAACAATAATAATAATAATAACAATAATAATAAAAATTTACGTACGTACGCTATTTTACGCCTCTCTCTCTCTCTTTCTCTCTCTCTCTCTCGTACGCTTACAGTACTTATTCGAAATGTGATTTTTGCAACAAAGAATATTATTGGATGCAGTACTGTACTACGTACGTATACATACAAAAGATTCATGGAAAAGAAGCACATCCATTACAGTACACACCATTCTAATATGGTATGACTGCATCTGATTTGCGTTTCATGTTCGATTTAATTTTACTACGTACTGAATTATCGTATGATCACATTCTCTTTTCGTGTTTTATTTCTTTCTGTGCTGAATTATATATCATATGTAATGCAATGAACAATCAGTAAGAGCAGATATTACTAATTACAGTATTAATGGAATTACAGGTAACAAAATATCGTATTTGGTTATCTTCAGATTTCGCGGTATTTTCGAATTTTCCGGAAAATCCGCGATATGTATATATATATGGGTTATGGGAAAACCCCGCGAAGTGGTGAATCCGCGATTGTCGAACCGCGAAGTAGCGAGGGTTCACTGTATGGGATACTTAGCTATCCTTTAATCTTGTACACTGGTTTTCACCCACCCCCCTGGGTGTGAATCAGCTACATGATTATCGGGTAAGTTTAATATTGAAAAATGTTATTTTTATTAGTAAAATAAATTTTTGAATATACTTACCCGATAATCATGATTTAATCGACCCTCCCTTCCTCCCCATAGAGAACCAGTGGACCGAGGAATAATTGAGGAGGTGTCAACAAGAAGTACTTGAGTACCTGGCCACAGGTGGCGCTGGTAAGTACACCCCCTTCTAGTATTGTGATAGCTGGCGTATCCCTCCATAGAATTCTGTCGGGCAACGGAGTTGACAGCTACATGATTATCGGGTAAGTATATTCAAAAATTTATTTTACTAATAAAAATAACATTTTACTCTGTTGTTGATATTCATTATGCTTATACATTGGTCTAGTACATGTTTAGATATATTACTGTATTTGATACATTAGATTTTATTGATTACTGTACTGTATTATGTGCTGATATTCTCCATGACAATTTCAGGACCTTTTGCCATGACATCGGAAATGTACGATGCCATACGCGAGGCTCTGGGGACATCGAGCTTCGTCGCCACGGGTCAGACTGGAGGCGGGTGCATCAACGGGGGGGGGGGGGGGGGGGGGGGTGTACAAGGTGGATGAAGGAAAAGATCTATTTGAAGAGAAGCTCCAAGGAAAAGGTACAGCATTTGAAGTACGTTAACTCCTTCACATAAAATCTTGTAGTACATGGAAAAGGTATTTCATCCTTATGTCTTTTCAAACGGTATTTTGATAAATTATACGTGACTAAAATGAACGAGTTATCGCACAGTTCTCTTCTATAACACGTCCCTTTTCCTACCTTGCTTTCTGAGCCATTATATGAGTTATTCACCGCTTCATTCCATTTGAACCACTTCATTGACTTATCCAATTTCCTAATCATCTCGATTCTTGAAATATCTATGACGTCCATATTATTTTCTATTGTGCTTCACCACACTTCCCCTTGTCTGCACTTCCCCCTCCCCCCCACACACACACATGACCATTATCTTTTGATTTGTTGTAAGTCAAGAGTTTGAAGGAGACATATGACAAAAGAAGGAAAGAAGAATTAGACTGGAAAGAGTTTGGGGGTGAGGGGGACAACAAATGGAAAGACTCATTAGATGTGAAACATGTTGAAATGAAGATCTAGGCTTAAATTGCCTAGAATTCAAGGGAGCTGTGAAAAAATCTGTATGGCCGACTCCACGTAGAGGTTACTGCTCAATGGTTTAGTACAGAAAAGTACACTATAGATATAGGGCAAATTGTGTTTGCTGCGTATTTACAGTTGTTCTAACACGAAGTACTTACCTCAAACTACTTTCTTAGAAGTATCTGGGATCTTCTCCCATCCGACCAGAATTTTGTGTAGTTTACCCTACTCCCGTTTTCTATGCGGGGCATCTCTGGCGGAGTGATACGCGCCCAGAGACGACCCGGGGTCAGAGAGCATGCTTGCTCAGGTCTCGCTCTCCAGTAAGTTTCGGGTCGCGTCGGCGTTAACACCCCGACGCTCTCTCTTAACCCAGTGCGACCCTTTCTGTCCCTGATCCCTTTGTGTCTCGTGCGGTCCCTACGTGGTCGCTGCATATTTACAGTTTTCATACCATCAGGGTCTTCCTTTACAAATATTTATTTTTCTTTCTTTTTAACAGTGTGATGAAGAAATATCTCCTTTTAAGTCGTCCCGGACTTTAATCTATTTGTCAGTACGAAGATTATATAGTTTAGTTCCCCATTTTCAAGTGAAACTTTTGATGGGCAGCAGATAAGGTTAGGGCCCTGAAGTCAGTCGGCATGGGTTGATGGAAAAGCAACATTTACGAAACTTATGAGCAGTTCATTTAAGATCAGGTAGGGATGACAGTAGGGCTATTATTGAGGCAGTTCTGAACATGTTCCTTGGTAGTGCTATTTTTATAGCTTAGAAAGGACTGAAGAGGCTCGTTTTATATATAATTTCTCCCTCGTCTGTAATTCCTCTGGTTTTTAATGTTCAAGAATATTGGGCAAAGGAGGAAGACTAGTTTATCTGAATAGCCGTAGTATTATTACCAGCTAAGTTACAACCCTTGTTGGAAAAGCAGGATGCTGTAAGCCCAAGGACTCCATTAGGGAAGAATAGCTCAGTCAGGAAACAGATCGAATAGTGTGCCGGAGTGTACCCTCAAGCAAGAGAACTCTACCCCAGGACAGTGGAAGACCATGGCACAGATGCTATGGTGCTATCCAAAACTGGAGAACAATGGTTTGATTTTGGAGTGTCCTTCTCCTAGAAGAGCTGCTTACCATAGCTAGAGAGTCTCTTTTACCCTTACCAATAGGAAAGTAGCCACTGAACGATTGCAGTGCAGTAGTTAACCCCTTGAGAGCTGGAAAGAGACATCTATAGAAAGGTGAAAAAATCTCATTGAAAAAGAAAGGGGTTACTTGAAATGCATGGGGTTTATGGTTTTGATCGATGCGATAAGAAATTTATAGTTAGATAATAAATGAATAGTAGAATACAGTACAGAAAAGGAATGATAATAGAGATGCTTATTACAAAAATTTCCCATATCTATTATTTTAAAATGTTTTCAAAACCATGGTTAGAATATTTAATTTTCTTTTTCAGATTACAGTATTGACACCCACACGAAGTTGGAGTATTGACGATACCGCTGAAGTTTTTGAACGTCTTCTGGCAAAACGTTTTAATAGGTTTGCTGAAATCAATTACATCGTATAATTTATCTATAAGATACAATAGTATATATAAAACGTATATTATATTGCACTGAAGACTGCTAGGGAGAAATTTGCATCTTATTTAGGGGAAAATTGTCAGTTTGTGTAGGGAGTCTAGGGACTTCCGACTTCATTATTCCAGACTCCATGTTTTTCTGGGCTCGACCTGTGTCACTCCGTGAAATGCTCTTTATAGCACCATTTCAAAGGTATAAATACTGCTAAATATACCAGAGAAAAAAGTTGCATGAAATGCAAGGAATAAACCCAGCTCGCTCACTCTAATAGTGTGTCGGTATAGTAACTGGGACGTGTTAGAACCAAGACCAGAGGTCCCTTACCAATTAGCCCTCTCCTTCCTCAATATCTCCCGATACTACGAGGTGCCGTTCTACATCCAACCACTGCCTTCTACTACGACTACCGTCCCACCCCCCACCCCTACCACTACCCACGCTTCATCCCTCATTCCTTTTCTAGCACCAGTGAGATTCGGACACGTTGCCTTCATAGACTTTGTGTTTCGGTGTTTTTGAAGATGTCAGTCATTTTGGAGATCCCTGCTCCCAAGTTGAGTATTATAATTGTTTTGATAATTCTAGGTAGCGACACACGTTAACTTTATAGTTTTGTTTGTTTTTAGTCTCAGCTGCTCTGCATGGTGCCTTCCCTTACGGGTATATTGGCGGATATTGAATAATAATACTGTATGCCATATGAACATTTTCTGTGAATTAGTATATCTCGGATGACAAAAAGATATTATTATTATTATTACTACTTGCTAAGCTACAACCCTAGTTGGAAAAGCAAGATGCTCTAAGCCCAAGGGCTCCAACAGGGGAAATACCCAGTGAGGAAAGGAAAATGAAATATTTGAAGAAGAGTAACAGCGTTAAGATCAATATTTCCTTTTAAAAACTTTTAACAAAACAAGAGGAAGAGAAATAAGATAGAATAGTGAGCTTGAGTGTACCCCCAAGCATGAAAACTCTAACCCAAGACGATTTTTATACATGGATATAATTTCTTTTAATTGAATCAGTACAGTACTGCTTTATGGATGCTTATGGTTGAATGATGTAACTCAGATGTTGGTAAATAGAATTTCTTGCTGATGAATTACCTTCAAAATTTTGCGAAGGTTATGCAGTCACTCCTGTCTGTTTGTTTGTATGTGAGCAACTTTTACACAAAAACTGTCATACCAATTTTGGCCAAACTTGGTAGTCATGTTTGGTTTGACCCAAGGATGAATCTGTAACTTTTTAGATGAAGTACATCTAAGTACAAGTATGCAGCGGTACTTTAAGAATAATCGCAATGCTAAGTAGATCGCAAATGTTGTGTTAGTTTATTTTTTCTTGAACGACATCATGGAAAAACTACTGAACAATTTCAACGAAACATGGTGGACATAGTCTGGCCTATTCTTTACAGATTCTCCTCTGTCCTTATACACCTGACAACACTGAAATTACCAAACAATTCTTCTTCACCCAAGGGGTTAAGTACTGTACTGCACTGTAATTGTTCAGTGGCTACTCTCCTCTTGGTAAGGGTAGAAGAGACTCTTTAACTCTGGTTGGCAGCTCTTCTAGGAGAAGGACACTCCAAAATCAAACCATCGATCTCTAGTTTTGGTTAGTGCCATAGCCTCTGTACCATGGTCTTCCACTGTCTTGGGTTAGAGTTCCCTTGCTTGAGGGTACACTCAGGCTCACTATTCTGTCTAACTTCTCTTCCTCTTGTTTTGTTAAAGTTTTTATAGTTTATATGGGAAATATTTATTTCAATGTTGTTCCTGTTCTTAAGATATTTTATTTTTCCTTGTTTCCTTTCCTCACTGGGCTATTTTCCCTGTTGGGGCCCCCTGGGCTTATAGCATCCTGCTTTTCCAACTAGGGTTGTAGCTTAGCATTTGATAATAATAATGTGGGGTGTGACCCAAGGACAAAGCCATTAGATTTTGAAGAAAATATGTTGTAGTACAATTACGCATTGGAGTTATGAATGAAGTATGATTGCTTTGCGTGGCAAAGGCATGCTCTCGACTGATTGCCATTCTAGTTATTTATGTTGATAGAGATATGTCGTCAGTAATTGCCTCCTACGACAGGCAAATGTTCAATTATGTATCATTACATAAACAGTGACATATCACCATGGATATGATGCACAAGTAAATCCGTCCCTTATGGTGCTTTGTGCAAGGCATACTTTGAGCCGTTGTGCAAAACATACGAAATGGTTAATGAGCAAGAAAGGTTTTGCATTGGGAGCTATCAGTCCATTGCCATTTTAGCCCTTTTACCCCCCAGGCTATTTGGAACTTTCCAACCCTTAACCTTTACCTTATTTTTTTCAAGCACATTTTGCAGTATATATTTTTTTAAATTGCTCTAACAGCCTTAATTTTCGTCATAGAGAGGTCAGGTTGGTCTCATTCTTTTGAAAAATGCCTGAAGTTTCTCAAAATATTATCAAAAATATGCAAAAAAAAAAAATGTAAATAGCAGTTTTTTGCAAGGACGTACCGGTACGTCCATGGGGGTAAAGGGATGAGTTTTGTGAAACGTACCAGTACGTCCTTTGGGGGTAAAAGGGTTAACATTTACCATATATTGAATATGTATGTACTGTATAGCTTTTCTTATAGATACCAGTCATTAGATATTATCTGACGGATGATTTGATTCCTGGATTTTGGATACAGTACTTACACCTTCAATTCATATGTATGATTAGAAAAATGATGGTTTTTATTGCCAGCAGTCATTTTATTTATCATTTGTAGATGTCAAAGTCAGTTTAATTTCAATTTATATGATTAAATAAATGATGGTTTTATTACCAGCAGTTTGTAATTTCATTTATCTTGTTTCAGATATCACAGTTAAAACATTAAATTCTCCTCAGGCGAGGGCGATGTTCGACGGAGAGTTCGAAAGTCCGAAGGCCACGAAAGCAACGGGGACAGTGAGGGTCCCCACTCCGCACATAGTCATAGACGACCCCGCAGGGGGAGCCGTGCCGTGCGTGGAATACCCGGACATGGCGCAGTTTGAATCGGCACACGGGAATGCTTGGGAAGCAGCTGGCAGAGTGAGTGCTTCTTGCGTTTGAGACTTGAAGATGTCTCAATGTTCTAATTTTTGATTGAAAGTATAAATAATGTAAAAGGGTCTCAGCTTAATGCTATTTAACTTTTATAACATATTTGCTTTTCTGGTTTTAATTGAATATTCTTTTAATCTTTATTTATAGTAAATGATATCGGCGTCAATGACCTTCGATGTCAAGATGCCAGAGAACTTCGAATCAATCAATCAATCTCAGCTTTTAAAACGTTTGGAGATAGAAACACAAATCCAACTGAAATTATAATTGTTCCAACACGGAGTACTTACCTCGAACTACTTTCTTAGGAGTATCTGGGATTCTCCTCCCAACGGACCAGAATCTTGTGTAGTTTCCCCTATCTCCGTTTTCTATAGTGGGTCCCTCTGTAGCGGATGAATACGCGCCCGGAGGCGACCCGGGTCAGTGAGTGCGCGTGGCCAGGTCTCGGTCACCGGTAAGTTTATGATAGATATGGTATCAAAGTCCCGTAAGACACTCGGGGAAGGATGGGCGGGCCATAACCCGAAAGTAGTTCGAGGTAAGTACTGTTAGGAAAAATACAAATTACTTAACCCTTTTATCCCCAGGCTCTTTGGAAATTTCCAACCCTTAACCCCCAGGGGGTTATTTTTTTCCCAGCACATATTGCAGTATTTTTTTTTTAAATTGCTCTAACAGCCTTAATTTTTGTCATAGAGAGGTTGGGTTGGTCTCATTCTCTTGGAAAATGCCTGAATTTTTTCAAAAAATTATCAAAAATATGAAAAAAAAATTTTATAGCATTTTTTTGCAAGGACGTACCGGTACGTCCATGGGGGTAAAGGGATGGCTTTTGTGAAACGTACCAGTACGTCCTTTGGGGGTAAAAGGGTTAAAATGTCTGTATGTTCCAACACGGAGTACTTACCTCGAACTACTTTCTTAGGAGACTTATGCTTTTGGAGGCGGGGTGGTCTTACGGGCCTTTTGGAGGCGGGGTGGTCTTACGGGCCGAGAGACCGGCTGGATAATAAGATCGAGCCTAGATAGGAGACTAGGTTCTCCTGACCCAAAACGGAACATGAGACTTAGGGAAAACTACGTGAAAAACTATTTAGTGTCTAAGTAACTCACCTCTATAAGGATCTCCAAACATAGGTACTTCCATCTGAATGTTTCCCTCATGGCAGGGGTAAGGACAAAATTTAACAAAAGTCGACTTATTAACATATTCTTTGAACCTATTAAGTTTGTTAGTTGAAGAATTCTGTACGCAATATCAGTTACGATTTGCTCCTTTTAAGTTCGTTAGAACTTTTTTATTGCTTTTTTAAGATATATTAAATATGTTGGTGTGATTGACCACGATGTATTTAACAGACTTTCGAATTTTTATTATTATTATTAGCCAAGCTACAACCCTAGTTGGAAAAGCAAGATGCTATAAGCCCAAGGGCTCCAATAGGGAAAATAGCCCAGTGAGGAAAGGAAATAAGGAAATAAATGAATGATGAGAATAAATTAATACTGTACTTTCTGAAAGTGATTCGCGGAGTCTCCGTAAAGCGTAAAATGTTATTTTCATTAGTAAAATAAATTTTTGAATATACTTACCCGATAATCATGTAGCTGTCAACTCTGTTGCCGACAGAAATCTACGGTAGGGATACGCCAGCGATCGCTATACAGGTGGGGGTGAACACCACAGCGCCATCTGTGGTCAGGTACTCTAGTACTTCTTGTCAACACCACCTCAATTTTTTCCTCGGTCCACTGGTTCTCTATGGGGAGGAAGGGTGGGTCAATTAAATCATGATTATCGGGTAAGTATATTCAAAAATTTATTTTACTAATGAAAATAACATTTTTCAATATTAATCTTACCCGATAATCATGTAGCTGATTCACACCCAGGGTGGTGGGTGGAGACCAGCATACATGTTAACACAGAAGCTAAGTATCCCGTATTTTATTTTATTAGTTATTCAAAAATAACATAAAATAAATAAGTACCTGGTAAGGAAGACGACTTGAACCATTACTCTGCCTTTATTAAGTACGTCTTTCTTACTGAGCGTAGCGGTCCTCTTAGGATGCTGAACGACTCTTAGGTGCTGAAGTATAAAGGGCTGCAACCCATACTAAAGGACCTCATCACAACCTTTAACCTCGGCGCTTCTCAAGAAAGAATTGACCACCCGCCAAATCAACAAGGATGTGGAAGGCTTCTTAGCCAACCGTACAACCCATAAAAAGTATTCAAGAGAAAGGTTAAAAAGGTTATGGGATTATGGGAATGTAGTGGCTGAGCCCCCGCCTACTACTGCATTCGTTGCTACGAATGGTCCCAGGGTGTAGCAGTTCTCGTAAAGAGACTGGACATCTTTGAGATAGAATGATGCGAACACTGACTTGCTTCTCCAATAGGTTGCATCCCTAACACTCTGCAGAGAACGGTTCTGTTTGAGGGCCACTGAAGTAGCCACAGCTCTCACTTCATGTGTCCTTACCTTCAGCAAAGCAAGGTCTTCTTCCTTCAGATGAGAGTGTGCTTCCCTAATCAGGAGCTTGAATAGGTAAGAAACTGAGTTCTTAGACCTTGGAAGAGAAGGCTTCTTGATAGCCCACCATAAGGCTTCTGATTGTCCTCGTAAAGGTTATGACCTTTTTAGATATTACCTAAGAGTTCTAACTGGGCAAAGTACTCTCTCCAGTTCGTCCCCCACCAAGTTGGACAGGCTTGGGATCTCGAACGACTTAGGCCAAGGACGTGAAGGAAGTTCGTTTTAGCAAAAAACCGAGCTGCAAGGAACATGTAGCCGTTTCAGATGTGAAAACTATGTTCCTGCTGAAGGCGTGGATCTCACTTACTCTTTTAGCTGTTGTCAAGCACACGAGGAAAAGAGTTTTTAATGAGAGGTCCTTAAAAGAGGGTGATTGGAGAGGTTCAAATCTTGATGACATAAGGAACCTTAGGACCACATCTAGATTCCAGCCTGGAGTGGACAACCGACGTTCCTTTGAGGTCTTAAAAGACCTAAGGAGGTCCTGTAGATCTTTGTTGGTGGAAAGATCCAAGCCTCTGTGGCGGAAGACCGCTGCCAACATACTTCTGTAACCCTTAATCGTAGGAGCTGAAAGGGATCTTACGTTCCTTAGATGTAACAGGAAGTCAGCAATCTGGGTTACAGTGGTACTGGATGAGGAAACTGCATTGGCTTTGTACCAGCTTCGGAAGACTTCCCCTTTAGACTGATAGACTCTAAGAGTGGATGTCCTCCTTGCTCTGGCAATCGCTCTGGCTGCCTCCTTCGAAAAGCCCCTAGCTCTTGAGAGTCTTTCGAAAGTCTGAAGGCAGTCAGACGAAGAGCGTGGAGGTTTGGATGTACCTTCTTTACGTGAGGTAGACGTAGAAGGTCCACTCCTAGAGGGAGAGTCCTGGGAATGTCGACCAGCCATTGCAGTACCTCTATGAACCATTCTCTCGCGGGCCAGAGCGGAGCCAACCAACGTCAGCCGTGTCCCTTTGCGAGAGGCGAACTTCTGAAGTACCCTGTTGACAATCTTGAACGGCGGGAATGCATACAGGTCGAGATGGAACCAATCCAGCAGAAAAGCATCCACGTGAACTGCTGCTGGGTCTGGAATCGGAGAACAATACAACGGGAGCCTCTAGGTTATCGAGGTAGCGAACAGATCTATGGTTGGCTGACCCCACAGGGCCCAAAGTCTGCTGCAAACATTCTTGTGAAGGGTCCACTCTGTGGGGATGGCCTGACCCTTCCGGCTAAGGCGATCTGCCATGACATTCATATCGCCCTGAATGAACCTCGTTACCAGCGTGAGCTTTCGATCTTTTAACCAGATGAGGAGGTCCCTTGCGATCTAGAACAACTTCCACGAATGAGTCCCTCCCTGCTTGGAGATGTAAGCCAAGGCTGTGGTGTTGACAGAGTCCACCTCCACCACCTTGTTAAGCTGGAGGGACTTGAAGTTTATCAAGGTCAGATGAACCGCCAACAGCTCCTTGCAATAGATGTGAAGTGTCCTTAGCTCCTGATTCCATGTTCCCGAGCATTCCTGTCCGTCCAAAGTCGCACCCCAGCCCGTGTCTGATGCGTCAGAGAAGAGACGGCGGTCGGGTTTCTGAACAGCCAAAGGTAGACTTCCTTGAGAAGAAAGCTGTTCTTTCACCACGTGAGAGTAGACCTCCTCTCTTCGGAAACAGGAACTGAGATCGTCTCTAGCGTCATGTCCTTTATCCAGTGAGCCGCTAGATGATACTGAAGGGGGGGAGGTGGGGTCTCCCTAACTCGATGAACAGTGCCAGCGATGAAAGTGTCCCTGTTAGACTCATTCACTACCTGACTGAGCATCGGTTCCTTCTCAGCATGCTCTGGATGCAATCTAGGGCTTAGTATATCTTGGGGTCGACGGAAAAGCCCGAAAAGCTCGACTCTGAAGATCCATACCCAGGTAGACAATGGTCTGGGATGGGACGAGCTGGGACTCCTCAAAATTGACCAGGAGGCCCAGTTCCTTGGTCAGATCCATAGTCCATCTGAGAATCTCCAGACAGCGACGACTTGTGGGAGCTCTTAAAAGCTAGTCGTCTGACGGAGCCGGACACAAGATCATGGTACTGCTGCACAGTCTGTGAACTGTCAACCATGGGGAAGCGAGGAAGTACAGTGACAACCCGAAGCTGTCTAGACTGTCTGGGTCGTACAGACAACTCCTTATCGGGTTGCTGAGGTTGCCGCACTGCGTCACAACAAGACACTTCTGCTGGTTGTTGAACGTCTTCCCAGTGACACACTGACTCCGTAAACAAAAAATCCTCTAACAAGGACTAAGCTTGGACTGCATGTCTTGCAACACAGCTCAAGGTCTATGGGAGCAGGTGTGGTAACAGACGGGGTTAGCAACTGAAGTGGAACCATTACCCTCCCTGGAAGCATGCTATGCTTAAATAAAAGTCCATAGGAGGCTAAGCAGCTAAAGGCTCCTCTCCAAATGACAGAGTCCTCAAGGGAAAATCAGAAGGAGGGAGAATAGCACTTTCTCATCTACAGGAACCATATCCGAGAAAAGCTAAGTTCTCTCAGTGAGGGTTTCACTGGTGCAAAAGCAGCAGACTAGAAGGCAACGTTATGAAACTGCTTGACAGTCTAGTGAGTTGGCAACAACCAAAGATGTGTGACTGAGAAGCATGCGGTAAGGTATGCAGAGCATGCTGTATGTAGAGCATGCTGTATGTAGAGCATGCTGTATGTAGAGCATGCTGTAAGGTAAGCAGAGCATGTTGCATGGCGTGCGGCTTATGCTGCATGGGATGAGGCTCATGCTGCATGGGATGAGGCTCATGCTGCATGGTATGAGACTCATGCTGCATGGGATGAGGCTCAAGCTGCAAGGGATGAGGCTTATGCCGCATGCGTTGAGGAGGATGCCGCATAGTATGAGGCTCCTGCCTCATGGGTTGAGGCGGTTGTCGCATAGCATGAGGCTTTTGCCTCATGGTTTGAGGAGGATGCCGCATAGCATGAGGCTCCTCATAAGCATGAGGCTCCTCATAAGCATGAGGCTGCCTGATGGGTAGAGGAGGATTTTTAAAGAAATCTGAACCTGACACTAATCTAGCTGTCCGAGGATTTACCTGGTGAGACATCAGTCTCTGTACCAGCGAGTTTTACCAGATTTCCCCGGGCCACCACGTGACACAATTGGTAGTAATTCATTCAAATTACCCCTAATGAGTCAATATGGATAAATATCAACACAACATCGTGTTCAAATAGAAATAAATTTCTACCTCATACTTGGGATCGAACGCTAGCCCCTTCTAATGAAAGGCCAGGTCGAAACCAACCATGCCACGAGAGCCCATTCAAGAGTTGAGGTTCTTGCCTCAAGAGTGGAGGTGGCTGCCGCAAGAGTTGAGGTTGCTGCCTCAAGGATGGTGGAGGTGGCTGCCGCAAGAGTTGAGGTTGCTGCCTCAAGGATGGTGGAGGTTGTCGCAACGCAAGAGGTTGCTGCATAGCGCTGGTATCTGGCAACTCCCAGTGCGGCAGCTCACGCGTGGAGGTAGGTTGAGGAACCTCAACCTCATACGTCTGGCAGGGTGGACTGCGCAGAGGTGGAGTTGAGGTTGCTGCCTCGAGGATGGTGGAGGTTGTCGCACCGCAAGAGGTAGCTGCCTTGAGGATGGTTGTAATGCAAGATACTCCTGCCTCAAGGGTAGAGGAGGTTGTAAGGCATAAGGCTCCTGCCCCCATTGTTGAGGAGGTTGCTGCGTGGTAAGAGGCTCCTGCCTCAAGGAAAGTGGAGGTTGCTGCACAGCGCTGGTATCTGGCAACTCCCAACGCGGCAGCTCACGCATGGAGGTAGCTTGAGGAACCTCAACCTCATACGTCTGGCAGATTGTACTGCGCAGAGGAGGAGCGCTCGCAGGAGGAGGTGTATTAACCTTCTCTGCCTGAAACTCCCGCATCAACACCGCAAGCTGCGACTGCATTGTCAGCAGCATAGACCACTAGAGTTAGAGAAAGACAACAACAAACGGAGCTACTGTCCGTTGAAACTGAGGGTCTAAAACAGCTGGTGCGGCAACAGACGGAGTTACTGTCTGTTGCGATACCACCGTGCCTCTCTGGGAGGTGTGCAGTTGTCGTACTGCAGCAAGTCCGAACTGACTCAGTGCTAATGGCACCACCTAGGAGTTGGACTTGCGCGGAAGGGACCGACTTGCACTTAAAAGCTGCAAGATTTGGTCCATGGTTTCTGCGAGAAACCTCTTCCGCAGACGAGGAATAAATGGGCTCTCTCGTCTTTGTGTGGGTGGGGTGATCACGTCGGCTACATGAGTTGGTTACACCCGAAACCACGGAGGGAAACGTCTGTTCGTCGATCAAGGCCTGCTGAACCCATAAGTCCTTCGACATTACTTCTCCCCTGGGCTTGGGAGCTTGTAAGAGGTCCCAGACTAGGCGAACAACTGGCACGAACAGACGAACCCTCGAACGCAACACTGTAACACTTTGCGTGTATCACTTTATCACTTTTGATTTTCTGTTTGCACTTATTTCACTGAACTCGAAACTTTAAGTGGTTTGTACCTGAAACACGCAATTCTATCCTTCATTAAAAGTTAGTAATTGCGAAAACAGTATTACAATGTAACAGAAAAACATAATGAAAGATAAATAATTCAGTGGCTGGAAAAGAGATTAAACACTAGATCAAATAAACTACGTTTAAAATCTCTCACTGCATAAAGTCTGAGAACAAGAATAAAACTCTAGAAACGTTTACCTTCTTCCCCTAAAGAGACTAGGGAGAAGAGCAAAAAACGATAACAACGTTACCCGCTTGAACGAAACGTTTATCCTCCTCTCTCTCCCTCCGTCTCTATCTCTCTCTCTCTCTCTCTTGACTTAGCACCTGAGAGAAGAGCCCAATTATATATATCGTTAAAACATATTATTGTTAAAGGAAAAAAACTGAAAGGTTTCCCAAATAAAAATTTCCTTTATTAGAATAGAACCATTTAAGCTAAGAAAGAATGAACAAAACGCTAGAATCGGTTTACTCTTACTGCAACGTGACACCGTGATAGACTCTCTCTATCGTAACGATAGAGCGCAAGTTGAACGTTCTGAACGTCAACAACTGCAGAGACAAAACAAAACGTTAGTTCAACTTTGAAAACAGTACAAGACTATCAAAGAAATTCTTTCAAAAACATTAAAATGGCATAATATGTTAACAGGTAAAAACGAAATGACGGGCTCAAAGTTAATTAACTTCGGTTCCAAGAAAAGACCGCCTACTATTAGGAAAGGTCGAATATAAACAAATATAAAAATTAATTTTAATAAGTTTATAATAAAAGGAAGTTAATCAAAGAGGCCTATAAAAGGCGGAGAGATATAAAATAAATCTATAACTTTGTTAAGCAAAATTAAGAGAGTCTATACTCTCTTCGACACCAACACTTCCGTCTAAGGGAAGGGTCGGCCATTTAAAAGTGAAAGAGAGTTCATACTCTCTTCGTACCAAAATTAAATAAAAAATTAAATCAAATTAATTCCAAAAACTTGCTAAGCTAATGATATAGCTTCCTGAATAGCGAAGGCTAAACTCTAGAGCAAATACATCACCAAATCGTGAGCAATAACTCCAGAATCAACAGCGTATCCATGTAGGTCTAGCCGGAGGCACGACAGAGGAAAAATTGAGGTGGTGTTGACAAGGAGTACTGGAGTACCTGACCACAGATGGCGCTGTGGTGTTCACCCCCACCTGTATAGCGATCGCTGGCGTATCCCTACCGTAGATTTCTGTCGGCAACAGAGTTGACAGCTACATGATTATCGGGTAAGATTAATATTGAAAAAAGTATTTTCACAAATGAAAAACTTACAGGACCAGAATTTCATGTTATTTCCAATAATGGCTAGTTATATATACTAAGGTACAGCATAATTCCTAGGTCCTAGTTAATATTAATTTTCAATAGCAAATATCTACACCGAACTGGCTTAGGGTAGCCTAGGCTAGTCTTGGCCTTCACTGCGACTGCATTGTCAGCAGCATAGACCACTAGAGTTAGAGAAAGACAACAACAAACGGAGCTACTGTCCGTTGAAACTGAGGGTCTAATACAGCTGGTGCGGCAACAGACGGAGTTACTGTCTGTTGCGATACCACCGTGCCTCTCTGGGAGGTGTGCAGTTGTCGTACTGCAGCAAGTCCGAACTGACTCAGTGCTAATGGCACCACCTAGGAGTTGGACTTGCGCGGAAGGGACCGACTTGCACTTAAAAGCTGCAAGATTTGGTCCATGGTTTCTGCGAGAAACCTCTTCCGCAGACGAGGAATAAATGGGCTCTCTCGTCTTTGTGTGGGTGGGGTGATCACGTCGGCTACATGAGTTGGTTACACCCGAAACCACGGAGGGAAACGTCTGTTCGTCGATCAAGGCCTGCTGAACCCATAAGTCCTTCGACATTACTTCTCCCCTGGGCTTGGGAGCTTGTAAGAGGTCCCAGACTAGGCGAACAACTGGCACGAACAGACGAACCCTCGAACGCAACACTGTAACACTTTGCGTGTATCACTTTATCACTTTTGATTTTCTGTTTGCACTTATTTCACTGAACTCGAAACTTTAAGTGGTTTGTACCTGAAACACGCAATTCTATCCTTCATTAAAAGTTAGTAATTGCGAAAACAGTATTACAATGTAACAGAAAAACATAATGAAAGATAAATAATTCAGTGGCTGGAAAAGAGATTAAACACTAGATCAAATAAACTACGTTTAAAATCTCTCACTGCATAAAGTCTGAGAACAAGAATAAAACTCTAGAAACGTTTACCTTCTTCCCCTAAAGAGACTAGGGAGAAGAGCAAAAAACGATAACAACGTTACCCGCTTGAACGAAACGTTTATCCTCCTCTCTCTCCCTCCGTCTCTATCTCTCTCTCTCTCTCTCTTGACTTAGCACCTGAGAGAAGAGCCCAATTATATATATCGTTAAAACATATTATTGTTAAAGGAAAAAAACTGAAAGGTTTCCCAAATAAAAATTTCCTTTATTAGAATAGAACCATTTAAGCTAAGAAAGAATGAACAAAACGCTAGAATCGGTTTACTCTTACTGCAACGTGACACCGTGATAGACTCTCTCTATCGTAACGATAGAGCGCAAGTTGAACGTTCTGAACGTCAACAACTGCAGAGACAAAACAAAACGTTAGTTCAACTTTGAAAACAGTACAAGACTATCAAAGAAATTCTTTCAAAAACATTAAAATGGCATAATATGTTAACAGGTAAAAACGAAATGACGGGCTCAAAGTTAATTAACTTCGGTTCCAAGAAAAGACCGCCTACTATTAGGAAAGGTCGAATATAAACAAATATAAAAATTAATTTTAATAAGTTTATAATAAAAGGAAGTTAATCAAAGAGGCCTATAAAAGGCGGAGAGATATAAAATAAATCTATAACTTTGTTAAGCAAAATTAAGAGAGTCTATACTCTCTTCGACACCAACACTTCCGTCTAAGGGAAGGGTCGGCCATTTAAAAGTGAAAGAGAGTTCATACTCTCTTCGTACCAAAATTAAATAAAAAATTAAATCAAATTAATTCCAAAAACTTGCTAAGCTAATGATATAGCTTCCTGAATAGCGAAGGCTAAACTCTAGAGCAAATACATCACCAAATCGTGAGCAATAACTCCAGAATCAACAGCGTATCCATGTAGGTCTAGCCGGAGGCACGACAGAGGAAAAATTGAGGTGGTGTTGACAAGGAGTACTGGAGTACCTGACCACAGATGGCGCTGTGGTGTTCACCCCCACCTGTATAGCGATCGCTGGCGTATCCCTACCGTAGATTTCTGTCGGCAACAGAGTTGACAGCTACATGATTATCGGGTAAGATTAATATTGAAAAAAGTATTTTCACAAATGAAAAACTTACAGGACCAGAATTTCATGTTATTTCCAATAATGGCTAGTTATATATACTAAGGTACAGCATAATTCCTAGGTCCTAGTTAATATTAATTTTCAATAGCAAATATCTACACCGAACTGGCTTAGGGTAGCCTAGGCTAGTCTTGGCCTTCACCTAATTAAAGCTATTAAATCAAATTATACTGTATATCTAGAGGTAATTGCTTCGTAAAACATGTATAATATATATTTATTACTTATAAATACCTATATTTAATTAAAAAAAAAATCTGTTATATTTAAAATCACGTATTTTACGACGCGAGAAATCGTGTTTCAATATCGGTTAATATCTCAATATATAATTAAGTTTTCAAGCTTTTAATTAATATAATGACACCTATAACATTAAATAAAGCTTTAACTTCATTTATTTTACCTTGAAATACTTACAGAACGAAGTTAAATGAAGATAAACATGATAGAATTCCTTGACGGGAAGACATGTTGCCACTGAGTCAAACCACTGGATTATCGTACATAAACCTTAAAATTCTCGTTTTTTCAAAACGAAATTATCATACACACTTTCAGCATAATTATTGAGGAGTTAAATAATTAACTTATTTCATAATATTTCAGTATAAATGTTTAATTAAACACATACACATCATATGTATATACCTAATGTATGTGTCGTACATCATACCGGATCTAAAATAAACGTACATGTATGATATTTATCGTACACATGGCACCCCTGCGGTTTTGTTTACATGAGTTCCTCTTCTTCTTCTTGGGGCGAAAATTGAGAATCCGGGTCTATGGGATTTTCAAAATTATCCTCAAATTTACCTAAAAAAGCAACAATTGTACAGAGTAACTCTGTGTGGAAACGTATTTAGCCAAATTATATGATTATCCATAAAATTTTCTATGATTTGTGTTAAAAATCTATCAGATTATTAGTTAAAACTGGTTCAAAATTTATCATAATAAGCAGTAATCACACACAATAACTCTATGTGGAGACATATTTATCCCTGATATATGATTATTTATACAATTTTCTATGATTTGTGTTAAAATCTATCAGATTATTGTCTAAAATTGCTACTAATAATACGGTACATCAAGCATATGAATATTTAAAAGATTTCTTGTTTAATAGAAAATGCTGTGTAAAAAAATTGGAAACTCTCATTCATTATATGAATAATTGAACAGAGGGGTACCCCAGGGGAGTTTACTAGGCCCATTTTTATTGTGTATCTATTTTATTAGTCTATCAGAAGTACTACAGGAGCGTGAACTGAAGTTTAAACTATTTGCAGACGATATACAATTTTAATGAAAGGTGGACAAGCTGACAAAGATTATGGAAGCAATTAAGTTAACATTTCAAACACTGATGGACCCAAACATGAGAAAATGACATATGCTGATAAAGGAAAAATCTACAAGTATTAAATTTGTAGAATATATACAATTTTACTGAAAAAGTGGACAAGCTGACAAAGATTATGGAATTAAGTTAACACGTCAAACACTGATGGACCCAAAAGTATAGAAAATTATATATACTGATAAAGTCAAGGGAAAAAATCTACTAGTAATTAGATAAACTAGAATCACTAAAAGGGAATATGATGTTAAACATGCACTGAAGATTAAACCAGTTCTCAATACGAGGTCAACTTCAAATGGAAATGCTGGTGAAAAGGTCAGCGAGGAAGAAGTAAACACAGTTCAAACTATGGTGGCCAACACAGAGATGATAAAAATGGGAAAATTGAAACCTAAAATAATGATTATGCAATGTATACGATGATGAAGATGGAGTGGTAAATGTTTTTATTTTAAAGTAATTGTTACCCGGGCTAGATTTTAATTATAGAAGAGGAGATAAGTCTGGTATAACGTGTGATATGTGCCACATAATCACCTATCCCTCACAGAGGTAAGGACATTTCAGAAAAAAGATTGCGAGTTCAAGACTAATGACAAATAGAATATATAAACTGCACTAAGTTGAACAAACCTGGTGATTATAAACTGAATTTAAGAAATTGCAAAGCTTATGATTTGGAATTGAAGAAATTGGCATAAAATATGGATCTTGGACACGTAAAAGATAATAACGAAGTAACGTAAAACTACAGTCGTCTGTATTTTACTGAAATACGGTTGAGAACCATTTATATTTCACTAAGAATTTCCGGCTAAAATTACTGTTTTTCTAACAGTGTAGATGGTGAGATAATCCTTCTTCTTATTCTTCTTCTTTGTCTACATCGTTTCTCACTTCTATGTGGAGTCGATGTTTCTGACCAGCTTTCTCCATCTACCTCTGTCACACACTTCATCACCGGTTAATCCCTTTGATCGAAGGTCATCCTTGATACAGTCCACCCACATTCGCTTTGGTCTCCCTCTCCTTCTCGTTCCCTGTACCTCCATTTCCGTCACTCTCCTCCCAATATACTGTTCATCTCTTCTCATGAGATGACCATACCACCTCAGTCTACTTTCTTGGATCTTATCTTATTGTGGTACCCCTAATTACCTCATTCCGTATCTTATCTCTTCTTGTCACCCCACACATCCGTCTCAACATTCTCATCTCTGCCACATCCATCTTCGTCTCTTCTGTCGAATGATTTTATTACAAATATACAAAATATCCCAAGTTCATATGATAGCCAGATGTGATATATATATGAAATAAATGACTAAAACCATGTAATAATCGGTATTATAACATATACACAGTAATATATGAATAGAAATAACTCGGATATAAATAGTTGTTGGATGAAATTAAAAAGTCAATATGAACTGAGTCAATGTTATGTATAATAAACTATTCTAAAAGTTCAAACTTGCAGCACATGTTTTTATGTTGAACAGGCTGACGTAAGTCTTTTTATAGCTTATGTATGAAATATCTTTCCTAATTGTTGTTAATGTTTTTAAAATATTTTAATCTAAATATTCATTACTTCTTAAATCGTTTATTTATTTCCTTATTTCCTTTCCTCACTGGGCTACTTTTCCCTGTTGGAGCCCTTTGGCTTATAGCATCTTCCTTTTCCATCTAGGGTTGTAGGTTACCTAATAATAATAATAATAATAATAATAATAATAATAATAATAATAATAATAATAATAATAATAATAATAATAACGTCCCATTTACAAGTTGCTTACAAACACTACGTATCAAGACTGCAGTATCCTTGGACAGTTTCTGACCAATCTATACAAAATACACTCCCCAAAAGGAGAATATCCGAACGTCTGAAACCCAGTCTACTGACATAAACCTCATGACAAAATCTATGGAAATTTATTGGCCTTTCAGGGAGATACTTAAGTCAGGCACTGGTGCCTGGGAGGCCGTTCAATACCTCTGTGAAACTGGAGGAAACTCTGCAGTTGTTGTATGAAAGGAAGTCAAGTGATTGGACAGTAAGATGCAAGAAATGAAATGGAGACTGAAGTATAGTCGAGGGATAAAATCTAGGTCCAGATAGGGGTCGAAATGACAATGCAAACCCATTTAAGTAATGCCTACAGTGCTCCTGCTTTAGGTGCATTGATGGCATTATTCCTACATATGGAGAAGGTTGTACTAAAATGGCTTTAATTAGAGTACTTTATAAATGCTTATTCAGCTTTCACCCTTCACAGCTTATGGAGATGAGCAAGAGAATACAAGTTTGTTGGGGAAGTAAAATCTCAGAAGTCACTTCCTGATAACAGCCAGGACATTCAGGTTCACAGCCTTCTGTAGGGACTTGGAAATGTGAACTAGGAAGACCCTAAGGTACTAGTATAACAGACGTAGAAACGGCAACTATAACGTTCAGTATCTTATCCAGTTCAGGAGTTTAAGGAATTTATCGGAGAGAAATATTAAACAGAATACCTGTTCCACTGCATTATCATTTATTATTATTGTTATTGTTACTAGTTAAGCTACCCCCTGGTTAGAAAAGCAAGATTCTGAAAGTCCAAGGGGTCCAACAGGGAAAAATAGCCTAGTGAGGAAAGGAAATAAGGAAACAGATAGAATAGTGTGCCTAAGTGTACTCTCGATGAAAATAAGGGGTAATAGTTCAGTTTCAAACTAGGAAAACATGGCTAGTTTATATGCAATCTCTCTTACTTTGGTATGAGCCTATCTCATAAAACAATTGCTTGCTAGCAGAGTTGGGAGTTTTTTCTGTGAAATATATGATAAAACTAACATTGCTACTTTCCAATATTGTCTTTAAACCTGCTGCATCTGATAAAGTCAATTAGAAGTCAATTTCAACAATATCTAATGAATCACTACAACAGAAAGTTCTCTCATGCAGTTGTCCAAATTCTGAAGGTGAGGACATGAAACATACTCAAGCAGTACCAGAGACATAAAGGAAGTTACCATCAGCACACGTTGAGGTCCCTCCGATTGTGAGGGTGAGGACATGAAACTTACTCAAGAAGTACCAGAGACACAAAGGAAGTTACCCTCAGCACACGTTGAGGTCCCTCCGATTGTGAGGGTGAGGACATGAAACTTACTCAAGAAGTACCAGAGACACAAAGGAAGTTACCATCAGCACACGTTGAGGTCCCTCCGATTGTGAGGGTGAGGACATGAAACTTACTCAAGAAGTACCAGAGACACAAAGGAAGTTACCATCAGCACACGTTGAGGTCCCTCCGATTGTGAGGGTGAGGACATGAAACTTACTCAAGCAGTACCAGAGACACAAAGGAAGTTACCATCAGCATACGTTGAGGTCCCTCCGATTGTGAGGGTGAGGACATGAAACTTACTCAAGCAGTACCAGAGACACAAAGGAAGTTACCATCAGCTCACGTTGAGGTCCCTCCGATTGTGAGGGTGAGGACATGAAACTTACTCAAGCAGTACCAGAGACACAAAGGAAGTTACCCTCAGCACACGTTGAGGTCCCTCCGATTGTGAGGGTGAGGACATGAAACTTACTCAAGCAGTACCAGAGACACAAAGGAAGTTACCATCAGCACACGTTGAGGTCCCTCCGATTGTGAGGGTGAGGACATGAAACTTACTCAAGCAGTACCAGAGACACAAAGGAAGTTACCATCAGCACACGTTGAGGTCCCTCCGATTGTGAGGGTGAGGACATGAAACTTACTCAAGCAGTACCAGAGACACAAAGGAAGTTACCATCAGCACACGTTGAGGTCCCTCCGATTGTGAGGGTGAGGACATGAAACTTACTCAAGCAGTACCAGAGACACAAAGGAAGTTACCATCAGCACACGTTGAGGTCCCTCCGATTGTGAGGGTGAGGACATGAAACTTACTCAAGCAGTACCAGAGACACAAAGGAAGTTACCATCAGCACACGTTGAGGTCCCTCCGATTGTGAGGGTGAGGACATGAAACTTACTCAAGCAGTACCAGAGACACAAAGGAAGTTACCCTCAGCACACGTTGAGGTCCCTCCGATTGTGAGGGTGAGGACATGAAACATACTCAAGAAGTACCAGAGACACAAAGGAAGTTACCATCAGCACACGTTGAGGTCCCTCCGATTGTGAGGGTGAGGACATGAAACATACTCAAGAAGTACCAGAGACACAAAGGAAGTTACCATCAGCACACGTTGAGGTCCCTCCGATTGTGAGGGTGAGGACATGAAACTTACTCAAGCAGTACCAGAGACACAAAGGAAGTTACCATCAGCACACGTTGAGGTCCCTCCGATTGTGAGGGTGAGGACATGAAACTTACTCAAGCAGTACCAGAGACATAAAGGAAGTTACCATCAGCACACGTTGAGGTCCCTCCGATTGTGAGGGTGAGGACATGAAACTTACTCAAGCAGTACCAGAGACACAAAGGAAGTTACCATCAGCACACGTTGAGGTCCCTCCGATTGTGAGGGTGAGGACATGAAACTTACTCAAGCAGTACCAGAGACACAAAGGAAGTTACCATCAGCACACGTTGAGGTCCCTCCGATTGTGAGGGTGAGGACATGAAACTTACTCAAGCAGTACCAGAGACACAAAGGAAGTTACCATCAGCACACGTTGAGGTCCCTCCGATTGTGAGGGTGAGGACATGAAACTTACTCAAGCAGTACCAGAGACATAAAGGAAGTTACCCTCAGTACACGTTGAGGTCCCTCCGATTGAAACAAGCCAAGTATGCTTCAATTTCTTTAACCAGCCTCTATACTTGACAAATGGGAACTTATAACCGAGACACCCAAGATAAAGCTGAGGAAAAGAACAACTCATGTATGGAGAAGGTGTTATGGGCAGCAGCAAATCAGGCTTTAATGATGTGTGATATCATGAATTTGTAATAAAGTTAAATAACAAATAAAACAGTGTTATATCCAGAATAATACAAATACTGGGTGCAGTCCTTTTTATAACAACTATTCCTTTATATGTTTAATAAGAACATGAATAAACACATGTTGAATCAACATATTAAACCTTACACTCTATGGCCTCTTATGTTTTAGTAGCCTATTACTGTTGTGGTTAATATCAAACAAAAGCCTTCCCTTTTACCCCTGGGCTATTTGGAAATTTCCAACCCTTAACCCCCAAGGGGTTATTTTTATCCCATCACATTTTGGAGTATTCTTTTTTTTTAAATTGCTCTAACAGGCTTAATTTTTGTCATAGAGAGGTCAGGTTGGTCTCATTCTCTTGGAAAATGCCTGAATTTTCTCAAAAAATTATCAAAAATATGAAGAAAAAAAAAATTTATAGCATTTTTTTTTGCAAGGACGTACCGGTACGTCCATGGGGGTAAAGGGATGGCTTTGTTGAAACGTACCAGTACGTCCTTTTGGGGGTAAAAGGGATAAATAGGCACATAAAGATTACTTAATAAAACCAACTCGACTTTTGTCATTACTTAATCAAAGTGTAATAGAGTAATGCAAATAATTCATGATTCATACAAAGATATGTATTACAGAACACCTTTATCCTGGAAAAGCACATGAATTAGATTTTTGACCAACCACTTTTTGA
>NW_027172230.1:22500-25000 GCF_036898095.1 Palaemon carinicauda | reverse complement strand
TGCCCCCAAAACTTTGCAACCTTCATTCACTCTCTGACGTACATCTGCTTCCACTCCACCATTTGCTGCAACAACAGACCCCAAGTACTTAAACTGATCCACCTCCTCAAGTAACTCTCCATTCAACATGACATTCAACCTTGCACCACCTTCCCTTCTCGTACATCTCATAACCTTACTCTTACCCACATTAACTCTCAACTTCCTTCTCTCACACACCCTTCCAAATTCTGTCACTAGTCGGTCAAGCTTCTCTTCTGTGTCTGCTACCAGTACAGTATCATCCGCAAACAGCAACTGATTTACCTCCCATTCATGGTCATTCTCGTCTACCAGTTTTAATCCTCGTCCAAGCACTCGAGCATTCACCTCTCTCACCACTCCATCAACATACAAGTTAAACAACCACGGCGACATCACACATCCCTGTCTCAGCCCCACTCTCACCGGAAACCAATCACTCACTTCATTTCCTATTCTAACACATGCTTTACTACCTTTGTATAACTTTTCACTGCTTGCAACAACCTTCCACCAACTCTATATAACCTCATCACATCCCACATTGCTTCCCTATCAACTCTATCATATGCTTTCTCCAGATCCATAAACGCAACATACACCTCCTTACCTTTTGCTAAATATTTCTCGCATATCTGCCTAACTGTAAAAATCTGATTCATACAACCCCTACCTCTTCTAAAACCACCCTGTACTTCCAAGATTGCATTCTCTGTTTTATCCTTAATCCTATTAATCAGTACTCTACCATACACTTTTCCAACTACACTCAACAAACTAATACCTCTTGAATTACAACACTCATGCACATCTCCCTTACCCTTATATAGTGGTACAGTACATGCACAAACCCAATCTACTGGTACCATTGACAACACAAAACACATATTAAACAATCTCACCAACCATTCAAGTACAGTCACACCCCCTTCCTTCAACATCTCAGCTTTCACACCGTCCATACCAGATGCTTTTCCTACTCTCGTTTCATCTAGTGCTCTCCTCACTTCCTCTATTGTTATCTCTCTCTCATTCTCATCTCCCATCACTGGCACCTCAACACCTGGAACAGCAGTTATATTTGCCTCCCTATTATCCTCAACATTCAGCAAACTTTCAAAATATTCCGCCCACCTTTTCCTTGCCTCCTCTCCTTTTAACAACCTTCCATTTCCATCTTTCACTGTCTCTTCAATTCTTGCGCCAGCCTTCCTTATTCTCTTCATATGACTGACCCAATCCCTGACCCCACCTCAGGTCAGCTGCCCTCTTTGCCTCACGTACCTTGCGCTTTACTTCCACCTTTTTCTCTCTATATTTTTCATACTTCTCTATACTATTTCTCTGCAGCCATTCTTCAAAAGCCCTCTTCTTCTCTTCCACTTTCACCTTCACTCCTTCATTCCACCATTCACTGCCCTTCCTCATGCTGCCTCCAACAACCTTCTTGCCACATACATCACTTGCAATCCCAACAAAATTTTCTTTTACTAACTTCCATTCCTCCTCTAAATTACCAGTTTCTCTTACTCCCACCTCATCATATGCCATTTTCAACCTTTCCTGATATTTACTTCTTACCCCCGGTTTTATTAGCTCTTCAATCCTCACTACCTCCCTTTTACATCCACCTACTCTATTCCCCCACTCTTTTGCTACAACTAACTTTCCTTCCACCAAAAAATGATCAGACATACCGTTAGCCATACCCCTAAACACGTGCACGTCTTTCAATCTTCCAAACATTCTTCTAGTTACCAACACATAATCCATTAATGCCCTTTCTACTACTCTTCCATTTGCCACTCTTACCCATGTATACTTATTCTTATCTTTCTTTTTAAAGAAGCTAGCACCTATTACCATCTCTTGTTCAACACACATGTCTACCAGTCTCTCACCACTCTCATTTTCACCTGGTACGCCATACTTACCAATGACACCTTCTACCTCTCCAGCGCCCACTCTAGCATTTAAGTCACCCATAACAACTACATAATTCCTTCTACCCAGTCCTACACACCTAGTCAAATCATTCCAGAACTCATTCCGATCTTCTTCACTTTTCTCACTACCTGGCCCATACGCACTGACAAACGCCCAACATTCCCTACCCAACCTAACCCTTACCCACATTAACCTAGATGATATCTCCTTCCATTCCACTACTTTACCTGTCATCCATTCACTCAGCAATAACGCCACACCCTCTCTCGCTCTTCCCCTTTCAATCCCAGACACTCTACCAGACATTTCACCAAACATCACTTCACCCTTTCCTTTCATCTTTGTCTCACTCAAGGCCAATACATCCATCCTTCTACTTCTAAACATACTTCCAATCTCACATCTTTTACTCTCTATCGTACTACATCCACGCACATTTAAACACCCCAAAACTAGAGTGCGGGGAGCAGTCACTCTCCCCCCAGCTCCATCTCCTTGTCGATGTCTCGTAGGAATTTTTTACAGGAGAGGG
>NW_027172229.1:40000-55000 GCF_036898095.1 Palaemon carinicauda | reverse complement strand
TTCCACCAAAGGGGACCCATACCACTTGTCTGTAACTGTCCTCACTTCACGCTGGACCTGCTTGTTGCTGTAGCCGTTGTTGATGAGGACCTGTGCGACCCTTTCCAACTCCTTGTGGGTGTCAGTCCATGTCGAGCAGTGACACAAGGCCCTACGTACAAAGGCCTTGATGGTCGAGGCCTTGTAGCGGGCAGGACATTCACATGACGAGATTTGTGGGCTTGGTGTAGACAGTGGTCTGAAATCCCTCGTTGGTGGAAGAAATCAAGACGTCCAGGAACGGGAGGCTATTGTCAACGCTGTTCTCAAGGGTGAAGTAGAGGACGCTGTTGTCCTCAAAGGTCCTGCTTAGATTTTCGATGGCTTCGATGGAAGTAGCTTTGATGAAATTGTCGTCAAAATAACGGAAGTAAACGAGGGGGCACTCGAGTTGGGAGAATACCCTCTCCTCTACTACTCCCATGTAGAAGTTAGCAAAGAGTACGCCCAAGGGCGAGCCCATCGCCACACCATCCTTTTGTAAGTACAAGTGCCCACGATGAGTAGTAAAGGGGGCCCTTACTGATAGGGGCAGGTACAGCAGCGGCATCATCTCTAAGGAGATGAGAACTGCTGCTAAAGAGCTCAAACGAGTTGCTGAGATTACCGACCGTCGGGCTGACAAGACAGCTGTCTTTGTACTCATCAACACCCACGAGTACCACGAGAAACTGGACGCCATCCTTGCCGACCTGATCAAATTCGAGCGCCTCACGAGTAACCCTGTTGAAGAAATCAAGACGCAAGCAAACTGTACCATCGAAGCCATGAATGCTGCAACTAATGCCGTACACCTACCCATGATTTCGGGGGATTATGGACCTGGTTACCTCTACGGCAATGTTAAAACCCACAAACAAGGCAACCCACTCCGACCTATCATCAGCCAATGCCCTACGCCTACATACCAGCTATCCAAGAAACTGAACACGATTTTGACGCCATATGTCCCCGACCGCCACTGTGTGGCCTCCTCTGGCAAATTCCTAGAGAGGATCAAGGACGTCCGCGGCGAGGGGGTCAAAGCATCGATGGACGTCGAATCTTTGTTCACTAATGTCCCTGTCGACGAAACCATCGACCTTATCGCCGATAGAGTCTACAGGGACGAGATGACTCCTGAATTAAATATCCCAGAGCAAGCCCTTCGGACCCTCCTTGCCATTTGCACTAAAATGGCCTCCTTTACTACTCATCGTGGGCACTTGTACTTACAAAAGGATGGTGTTGTGATGGGCTCGCCCTTGGGCGTACTCTTTGCTAACTTCTACATGGGAGTAGTAGAGGAGAGGGTATTCTCCCAACTCGAGTGCCCCCTCGTTTACTTCCGTTATATTGACGACACTTTCATCAGAGCTACTTCCACCGAAGCCATCGAAAATCTAAGGAGGACCCTTGAGGACAACAGCGTCCTCCACTTCACCCTTGAGAACAGCGTTGACAATAGCCTCCCGTTCCTGGACGTCTTGATTTCTTCCACCAACGAGGGATTCCAGATCACTGTCTACACCAAGCCCACAAATCTTGGCATGTGTCTAAATGGCAAAAGTGAATGTCCTGCCCGCTACAGGCCCTCGACCATCAAGGCCTTTGTACGTAGGGCCTTGTCTCACTGCTCGACATGAACTGACACCCACAAGGAGCTGGAAAGGGTCGCACAGGTCCTCATCAACAACAGCTACAGCAACAAGCAAGTCCAGCGTGAAGTGAGGACAGTTATAGACAAGTGGTATGGGTCCCGTTTAGTGGAAGGGTCCGACAGCGCCAGCCAGGGGTCCGACAACACTAGAGATAGGTCTGACACCTCCACCAACGGATCTAGAGACATCAAACTTTACTACAAAGGCCTCATGCACGCCGAATATCAGCGGGATGAAAAGGCCATTAAAGACATCATCAATAACAACGTTTCACCCACTGATGAGACCACGAAAGTGAAACTCATCATCTATTACCAGACTGAAAAAACCCGCAACTTGATCATGAGGAACAATCCAGCGCCCCCTGATAACGACCCTCTGAAGAAGATAAATGTAGTCTACTCTTACCAATGCCCAGTCCGAGGATGCCCCGGCAGATACATAGGTATGGCTACCATGAAACTTTCGGAGAGGATCTCGTGCCACGTTCCGCAAGGTGCTATCAGAAATCATGCTCTACAGCGACATAACTCCCAAATCAGCCGGGCAGACATCGTCGCCAATACCAAAATTATCGGCAGCGCCACGGACAGCAGGCGCTTACGAATTTTGGAAGCTTTGTTAATCCAGAACGAGAAACCAGCGTTGAATACGACTCAAGAAATGTTCCTCCTACCATCCTGTCAATGTACTAACGCTAGGAACCAAGAACAAGACCCCCAGAATGATGACAACCCCGATCCTGACACCCCTACAAATGGAGAAATCGTCTGGCCGAATGCTGATTTTGGCGGCGAACATGGCCCGGAATTTCAGCCTGCTGAGCGTAGGAATGGGCTGACTGACATTGAGCCCGTCTCGGCGCGCGCCTCAGCCAATCAGGGAGCTCGGATACCTCTCTCAGCCCAGTCCACTGAGCAAGAGAGGAGCCGGCCTGATTTGTTGGCTGGCTCGGCGCGCGTCCTGACCAATCAGGAGCCAGGATCCCTTCCTACCTCTCAGCCTGGGAGGCCGAGCCGATCTCGTCGTACATCTGCCACCCGAACTTACAACCTCCGCTTGACAAATTAAAATTCGAGGTCCCTCTCTACGAACCAAAGCCGGGATATATAAGGACCTAGATCTAGCCAGAGCCTCGAGCTACAAGCCAACCAAGGGAAAGGCCCGTGCCAACAACAAGTGTTGGCTTTAATACCCCAAGAAGAAGAAGCTAGAGCCTCACTTCTCGCCTGAAGACGGAGCAAGCTGTTCCGAAACGCGTTGGAACCCACCCCTGACCTTACCTGTAATTTTCGAGTATTACTTGTACTTGTATTAATTACATCCAGCCTTAACCTGATTTGTATCCTTCACTCTGATGAGCTTCGCCAACTTGCTAGCTGAATGCAGCAATCCTGAAAAAAAAATTGTCCGAAGAATCGAGAAATTGGACAAGAAATTGAATTCTGCCGATGCAGCCATAGTATTTAACTCCACCTGTTTGAAGGAGGGTCTCCTACCAAGATATACACAAATCCACCTGCAAGACCCGTCGGCCTTAAACGATCCCGGGACCCATTCATACAGAAGAAACCTTCTCCAACGCCAACTCCAGCATAAGAAGGCCTTGAAAGACGAACTCTACGCCCTTTGGATCCGCCTTGACGATGAAGGGGCCAGCTTGAGGGATGGAGGAGAAGCCCAGCTCGCTACTGGCGTCCCCCTCGAGGTTGACAGCGACCCCGAGGACGAGGACGCCCCTGATGACGATGCCCCTGATGACGACACCCATGATGATCCACGCCCCGATATCGACAACCCCAACCATGAAGAGGACCTTTGAAGTGGCTTGAGCTACCCCAACAACATCATCCATGCCCTACAAGTCCATAAGGAGAAGGACTTGAAGAAGAGGATGAGGACCATCTTGAAGAAGTTGGTCATCCTTAATGGCGGAAAACTGCGGATCCCAGAGGTCTGCCAGGAACACATTAACATCTCCAGCTACGTCCCTACGCCAGCACAGGAGCAGATTCTCAAGATGGGCCTCAACTGCCACTTCATCACCCGACCGAGACCTACCGACAAACGCCTGGAGATGGAATTACTCCTAGATTCTATCCTCAACCTCCAAGAACGTGGTGCCCTCCGGACGGCTGACGCCCTTCAGCCGCTTCTGCTCGCCGAGGCCCATACTTCTAAGGAGATGAGAACTGCTGCTAAAGAGCTCAAACGAGTTGCTGAGGTTACCGTCCGTCAGGCCGACAAGAAAGCTGTCTTTGTTCTCATCAACACCCACAAGTACCACGAGAAACTGGACGCCATCCTTGCCGACCTGATCAAATTCGAGCGCCTCACAAGCAACCCTGTTGAAGAAATCAAGAGGCAAGCAAATCGTACCATCGAGGCCATTAATGCTGCAACTAACGCCGTACACCTACCCATGATTTCGGGGGATTATGGACCTGGTTACCTCTACGGCAATGTTAAAACCCACAAACAAGGCAACCCACTCCGACCTATCATCAGCCAATGCCCTACGCCTGCATACCAGCTGGCCAAGAAACTGAACACGATTTTGACGCCCAATGTCCCCGAACGCCACTGTGTGGCCTCCTCTGCCGAATTCCTAGAGAGGATCAAGGACGTCCGCGGGGAGGGGGTCATAGCATCGATGGACGTCGAATCTTTGTTCACTAATGTCCCTGTCGACGAAACCATCGACCTTATCGCCGATAGAGTCTACAGGGACGAGACGACTCCTGAATTAAAAATCCCAGAGCAAGCCCTTCGGACCCTCCTTGCCATTTGCACTAAAATGGCCTCCTTTACTACTCATCGTGGGCACTTGTACTTACAAAAGGATGGTGTGGCGATGGTCTCGCCCTTGGGGGTACTCTTTGCTAACTTCTACATGGGAGTTGTAGAGGAGAGGGTATTCTCCCAACTCGAGTGCCCCCTCGTTTACTTCCGTTATATTGACGACACTTTCATCAGAGCTACTTCCACCGAAGCCATCGAAAATCTAAGGAGGACCTTTGAGGACAACAGCGTCCTCCACTTCACCCTTGAGAACAGCGTTGACAATAGCCTCCCGTTCCTGAACGTCTTGATTTCTTCCACCAACGAGGGTTTCCAGACCACTGTCTACACCAAGCCTACAAATCTCGGTATGTGTCTAAATGGCGAAAGTGAATGTCCTGCCCGCTACAGGGCCTCGACCATCAAGGCCTTTGTACGTAGGGCCTTGTCTCACTGCTCGATATGGACTGACACCCACAAGGAGCTGGAAAGGGTCGCACAGGTCCTCATCAACAACAGCTACAGCAACAAGCAAGTCCAGCGTGAAGTGAGGACAGTTATAGACAAGTGGTATGGGTCCCGTTTGGTGGAAGGGTTCGACAGCGCCAGCCAGGGGTCCGACAGAACTACAGATAGGTCCGACACCTCCACCAACGAATCTAGAGACATCAAACTTTACTACAAAGGCCTCATGCACGCCGAATATCAGCGGGATGAGAAGGCCATTAAAGACATCATCAATAACAACGTCTCACCCACTGATGAAACAACGAAAGTGAAACTCATCATCTATTACCAGACTGAAAAAACCCGCAACTTGATCATGAGGAACAATCCAGCGCCCCCTGATAACGGCCCTCTGAAGAAGACAAATATAGTCTACTCTTATCAATGCCCAGTCCAAGGATGCCCCGGCAGATACATAGGTATGACTACCATGAAACTTTCGAAGAGGATCTCGTGCCACGTTCAGCAAGGTGCTATCAGAAATCATGCTCTACAGCGACATAACTCCCAAATTAGCCGGGCAGACATCGTCGCCAATACCAAAATTATCGGCAGCTTACGAATTTTGGAAGCTTTGTTAATCCAAAACAAGAAACCAGCGTTGAATACGACTCAAGAAATGTTCCTCCTACCATCCTGTCGATGTACCAACGCTAGGAATCAAGAACAAGACCCCCAGAATGATGACAACCCCGATCCTGACACCCTTACAAATGGAGAAATCGTCTGGCCGAATGCTGATTTTGGCGGCGAACATGGCCCGAATTTTTAGCCTGCTGAGCATAGGAATGGGCTGACTGACGTTGAGCCCGTCTCGGCGCGCGCCTCAGCCAATCAGGGAGCTCGGATACCTCTCTCAGCCCAGTCCACTGATTGAGAGAGGAGCCTGCCTGACTTTTTGGCTGGCTCGGCGCGCGTCCTGACCAATCAGGAGCCAGGATCCCTTCCTACCTCTCAGCCTGGGAGGCCGAGCCGAGCTCGTCGTACATCTGCCACCCGAACTTACAACCTCCGCTCGACCAATCAAAATTCGAGGCCCCTCTCTACGATCCAGAGCCGGGATATATAAGGACCCAGATCTAGCCAGAGCCTCACTTCTCGCCTGAAGACGGAGCAAGCTGTTCCGAAACGCGTCGGAACCCACCCCTGACCTTTCCTGTAATTTTCGAGTATTACTTGTACTTGTATTAATTACATCCAGCCTTAACCTGATTTGCATCCTTCACCATGATGAGCTTCGCCAACTTGCTAGCTGAATGTAGCAATCCTGAAAAAAGAATTGTCCGAAGAATCGAGAAATTGGACAAGAAATTCAATTCTGCCGATGCAGCCATAGTATTTAACTCCACCTGTTTGAAGGAGGGTCTCCTACCAAGATATACACAAATCCACCTGCAAGACCCGTCGGCCTTAAACGATCCCGGGACCCATTCATACAGAAGAAACCTTCTCCAACGCCAACTCCAGCATAAGAAGGCCCTGAAGGACGAGCTGTACGCCATTCGGGTCCGCCTTGATGATGAATGGGCCAGCTTGAGGGATGGAGGAGAAGCCCAGCTCGCTACTGGCGTCCCCATCGAGGTTGACAGCGACCCCGAGGACGAGGACGCTACTGATGACGACACCCATGATGATCCACGACCCGATATCGATAACCCCAACCATGAAGAGGACCTTGGAAGTGGCTTGAGCTACCCAAAAAACATCATCCATGCCCTACAATTCCTTAAGGAGAAGGACTTGAAGAAGAGGATAAGGACCATCTTGAAGAAGCTGGTCACCCTTAATGGCGGAAAACTCCGGATCCCAGAGGTCCGCCAGGAATACATTAACATCTCCAGCTACATCTCTACGCCAGCACAGGAGCAGATTCTCAAGATGGGCCTCAACTGCCACTTCATCACCCGACCGAGACCTACCGACAAAAGCCTGGAGATGGAATTACTCCTAGATTCTATCCTCAACCTCCAAGAACGTG
The DNA here is from genome assembly GCF_036898095.1 of Palaemon carinicauda. Classification (NCBI taxonomy): domain Eukaryota; kingdom Metazoa; phylum Arthropoda; class Malacostraca; order Decapoda; family Palaemonidae; genus Palaemon; species Palaemon carinicauda. The sequence goes on along the minus strand of NW_027172229.1, from coordinate 48,055 downwards.
GTGCCCTCCGGACGACTGACGTCCTTCAGCCGCTTCTGCTCGCCGAGACCCTTACTGATAGGGGCAGGTACAGCAGCAGCATCGTCTCTAAGGAGATGAGAACTGCTGCTAAAGAGCTCAAACGAGTTGCTGAGATTACCGTCCGTCGGGCTGACAAGACAGCTGCCTTTGTACTCATCAACACCCACGAGTACCACGAGAAACTGGACGCCATCCTCGCCGACCTGATCAAATTCGAGCGCCTCACAAGCAACCCTGTTGAAGAAATCAAGAGGCAAGCAAACCGTACCATCGAGGCCATTAATGCTGCAACTAACGCCGTACACCTACCCATGATTTCGGGGGATTATGGACCTGGTTAACTCTACGGCAATGTTAAAACCCAAAAACAATGCAACCCACTCCGACCTATCATCAGCCAATGCCCTACGCCTACATACCAGCTGGCCAAGAAACTGAACACGATTTTGATGCCATATGTCCACGACCGCCACTGTGTGGCCTCCTCTGCCGAATTCCTAGAGAGGATCAATGACGTCCGCAGCGAGGGGGTCATAGCATCGATGGACGTCGAATCTTTGTTCACTAATGTCCCTGTCGACGAAACCATCGACCTTATCACCGATAGAGTCTACAGGGACGAGACGACTCCTGAATTAAATATCCCAGAGCAAGCCCTTCGGACCCTCCTTGCCATTTGCACTAAAATGGCCTCCTTTACTACTCATCGGGGGCACTTGTACTTACAAAAGGATGGTGTGGCGATGGGCTCGCCCTTGGGCGTACTCTTTGCTAACTTCTACATGGGAGAAGTAGAGAAGAGGTTATTCTCCCAACTCGAGTGCCCCCTCGTTTACTTCCGTTATATTGACGACACTTTCATCAAAGCTACTTCCACCGAAGCCATCGAAAATCTAAGGAGGACCCTTGAGGAGAACAGCGTCCTCCACTTCACCCTTGAGAACAGCGTTGACAATAGCCTCCCGTTCCTGGACGTCTTGATTTCTTCCACCAACGAGGGATTCCAGACCACTGTCTACACCAAGCCCACAAATCTCGGCATGTGTCTAAATGGCGAAAGTGAATGTCCTGCCCGCTACAGGGCCTCGACCATCAAAGCCTTTGTACGTAGGGCCTTGTCTCACTGCTCGACATGGACTGACACCCACAGGGAGCTGGAAAGGGTCGCACAGGTCCTCATCAACAACAGTTACAGCAACAAGCAAGTCCAGCGTGAAGTGAGGACAGTTATAGACAAGTGGTATGGGTCCCGTTTAGTGGAAGGGTCCGACAGCGCCAGCCAGGGGTCCGACAGAACTACAGATATGTCCGACACCTCCACCAATGAATCTAGAGACATCAAACTTTACTACAAAGGCCTCATGTACGCCAAATATCAGCGGGATGAGAAGGCCAATAAAGACATCATCAATAACAACGTTTCACCCACTGTTGAGACCAAGAAAGTGAAACTCATCATCTATTACCAGACTGAAAAAACCCACAACTTGATCATGAGGAACAATCCAGCGCCCCCTGATAACGACCCTCTGAAGAAGACAAATGTAGTCTACTCTTACCAATGCCCAGTCCGAGGATGCCCCGGCAGATACATAGGTATGACTACCATGAAACTTTCGAAGAGGATCTCGTGCCACGTTCAGCAAGGTGCTATCAGAAATCATGCTCTACAGCGACATAACTCCGAAATTAGCCGGGCAGACATCGTCGCCAATACCAAAATTATCGGCAGCGCCACGGACAGCAGGCGCTTACGAATTTTGGAAGCTTTGTTAATCCAGAACGAGAAACTAGCGTTGAATACGACTCAAGAAATGTTCCTCCTACCATCCTGTCGATGTACCAACGCTAGGAATCAAGAACAAGACCCCCAGAATGATGACAACCCCGATCCTGACACCCCTACAAATGGAGAAATCGTCTGGCCGAATGCTGATTTTGGCGGCGAATATGGCCCGGATTTTCAGCCTGCTGAGCATAGGAATGGGCTGACTGACGTTGAGCCCGTCTCGGCGCGCGCCTCAGCCAATCAGGGAGCTCGGATACCTCTCTCAGCCCAGTCCACTGAGTGAGAGAGGAGCCTGCCTGACTTTTTGGCTGGCTCGGCGCGCGTCCTGACCAATCAGGAGCCAGGATCCCTTCCTACCTCTCAGCCTGGGAGGCCGAGCCGAGCTCGTCGTACATCTGCCACCCGAACTTACAACCTCCGCTCGACCAATCAAAATTCGAGGCCCCTCTCTACGAACCAGAGCCGGAATATATAAGGACCCAGATCTAGCCAGAGCCTCGAGCTACAAGCCAACCAAGGGAAAGGCCCGTGCCAACAACAAGTGTTGGCTTTAATACCCCAAGAAGAAGAAGCCAGAGCCTCACTTCTCGCCTGAAGATGGAGCAAGCTGTTCCGAAACGCGTCGGAACCCACCCCTGACTTAACCTGTAATTTTCGAGTATTACTTGTACTTGTATTAATTATATCCAGCCCTAACCTAATTTGTATCCTTCACCCTAATGATCTTCGCCACCTTGCTAGCTGAATGTAGCAATCCTGAAAAAAGAATTGTCCGAAGAATCGAGAAATTGGACAAGAAATTGAATTCTGCCGATGCAGCCATAGTATTTAACTCCACCTGTTTGAAGGAGGGTCTCCTACCAAGATATACACAAATCCACCTGCAAGACCCGTCGGCCTTAAACGATCCCGGGACCCATTCATACAGAAGAAACCTTCTCCAATGCTTACTCCAGCATAAGAAGGCCCTGAAGGACAAGCTCTACGCCCTTTGGGTATGCCTTGACGATGAATGGGCCAGCTTGAGGGATGGAGGAGAAGCCCAGCTCGCTACTGGCGTCCCCCTCGAGGTTGACAGCGACCCCGAGGACGAGGACGCCCCTGATGACGACACCCCTGATGACGACACCCATGATGATCCACGCCCCGATATCGACAACCCCAACCATGAAGAGGACCTTTGAAGTGGTTTGAGCTACCCCAACAACATCATCCATGCCCTATAAGTGCATAAGGAGAAAGACTTGAAGAAGAGGATGAGGACCATCTTGAAGAAGCTGGTCACCCTTAATGGCGGAAAACTGCGGATCCCAGAGGTCCGCCAGGAATACATTAACATCTCCAGCTACGTCCCTACGCCAGCACAGGAGCAGATTCTCAAGATTGGCCTCAACTGCCACTTCATCACCCGACCGAGACCTACCAACAAATGCCTGGAGATGGAATTACTCCTAGATTCTATCCTCAACCTCCAAGAACGTGGTGCCCTCCGGACGACTGACGCCCTTCAGCCGCTTCTGCTCGCCGAGGCCCATACTGATAGGGGCAGGTACAGCAGCAGCATCGTTTCTAAGGAGATGAGAACTGCTGCTAAAGAGCTCAAACGAGTTGCTGAGGTTACCGTCCGTCGGGCCGACAAGACAGCTGCCTTTGTACTCATCAACACCATCGAGTACCACGAGAAACTGGACGCCATCCTCGCCGACCTGACCAAATTCGAGCGCCTCACGAGCAACCCTGTTGAAGAAATCAAGAGGCAAGCAAATAGTACCATCGAGGCCATTAATGCTGCAACTAACGCCGTACACCTACCCATGATTTCGGGGGATTATGGACCTGGTTAACTCTACGGCAATGTTAAAACCCACAAACAAGGCAACCCACTCCGACCTATCATCAGCCAATGCCCTACGCCTACATACCAGCTGGCCAAGAAACTGAACACGATTTTGACGCCATATGTCCCCGACCGCCACTGTGTGGCCTCCTCTGCCGAATTCCTAGAGAGGATCAAGGACGTCCGCGGCGAGGGGGTCATAGCATCGATGGACGTCGAATCTTTTTTAACTAATGTCCCTGTCGACGAAACCATCGACCTTATCGCCGATAGTCTACAGGGACGAGACGACTCCTGAATTAAATATCCCAGAGCAAGCCCTTCGGACTCTCCTTGCCATTTGCACTAAAATGGCCTCCTTTACTACTCATCGTGAGCACTTGTACTTACAAAAGGATGGTGTGGCGATGGGCTTGCCCTTGGGCGTACTCTTTGCTAACTTCTACATGGGAGTAGTAGAGGAGAGGGTATTCTCCCAACTCGAGTGCCCCATCGTTTACTTCCGTTATATTGACGACAATTTCATCAGAGCTACTTCCACCGAAGCCATCGAAAATCTAAGGAGGACCTTTGAGGAGAACAGCGTCCTCCACTTCACCCTTGAGAACAGCGTTGACAATAGCCTCCCGTTCCTGGACGTCTTGATTTCTTCCACCAACGAGGGATTCCAGACCACTGTCTACACCAAGCCTACAAATCTCGGCATGTGTCTAAATGGCGAAAGTGAATGTCCTGCCCGCTACAGGGCCTCGACCATCAAGGCCTTTGTACGTAGGGCCTTGTCTCACTGCTCGACATGGACTGACACCCACAAGGAGCTGGAAAGGGTCGCACAGGTCCTCATCAACAACAGCTACAGCAACAAGCAAGTCCAGCGTGAAGTGAGGACAGTTATAGAAAAGTGGTATGGGTCCCCTTTGGTTGAAGGGTCCGACAGCGCCAGCTAGGGGTCCGACAGAACTACAGATAGGTCCGACACTTCCACCAACAGATCTAGAGACATCAAACTTTACTACAAAGGCCTCATGCACGCCGAATATCAGCGGGATGAGAAGGCCATTAAAGACATCATCAATAACAACGTTTCACCCACTGATGAGACCACGAAAGTGAAACTCATTATCTATTACCAGACTGAAAAAACCCGCACTTTGATCATGAGGAACAATCCAGCGCCCCCTGATAACGACCCTCTGAGGAAGACAAATGTAGTCTACTCTTAATAATGCCCAGTCCGAGGATGCCCCGGCAGATACCTAGGTATGACTACCATGAAACTTTCGAAGAGGATCTCGTGCCACGTTCAGCAAGGTGCTATCAGAAATCATGCTCTGCAGTGACATAACTCCCAAATTAGCCGGGCAGACATCATCGCCAATACCAAAATTATCGGCAGCGCCACGGACAGCAGGCGCTTACGAATTTTGAAGCTTTGTTAATCCAGAACGAGAAACCAGCGTTGAATACGACTCAAGAAATGTTCCTCCTACCATCCTGTCAATGTACTAACGCTAGGAACCAAAAACAAGACCCCCAGAATGATGACAACCCCGATCCTGACACCCCTACAAATGGAGAAATCGTCTGGCCGAATGCTGATTTTGGCGGCGAACATGGCCCGGAATTTCAGCCTGCTAAGCATAGGAATGGGCTGACTGACGTTGAGCCCGTCTCGGCGCGCGCCTCAGCCAATCAGGGAGCTCGGATACCTCTCTCAGCCCAGTCCACTGATTGAGAGAGGAGCCTGCCTGACTTTTTGGCTGGCTCGGCGCGCGTCCTGACCAATCAGGAGCCAGGATCCCTTCCTACCTCTCAGCCTGGGAGGCCGAGCCGAGCTCGTCGTACATCTGCCACCCGAACTTACAACCTCCGCTCGACCAATCAAAATTCGAGGCCCCTCTCTACGAACAAGAGCCGGGATATTTAAGGATCCAGATCTAACCAGAGCCTCAATTCTCGCCTGAAGACGGAGCAAGTTGTTCCGAAACGCATCGCAACCCACCCCTGACTTTACCTGTAATTTTCGAGTATTACTTGTACTTGTATTAATAACATCCAGCCTTAACCTGATTTGCATCCTTCGCCAACTTGCTAGCTGAATGTAGAAATCCTGAAAAAAGAATTGTCCGAAGAATCGAGAAATTGGACAAGAAATTGAATTCTGCCGATGAAGCCATAGTATTTAACACCACATGTTTGAAGGAGGGTCTCCTACCAAGATATACACAAATCCACCTGCAAGACCCGTCGGCCTTAAACGATCCCGGGACCCATTCATACAGAAGAAACCTTCCCCAACGCCAACTCCAGCAGAAGAAGGCCCTGAAGAACGAGCTCTAAGCCCTTCGGGTCCGCCTTGATGATGAATGGGCCAGCTTGAGGGATGGAGGAGAAGCCCAGCTCGCTACTGGCGTCCCCCTCGAGGTTGACAGCGACCCCGAGGACGAGGACGCCCCTGATGACGACACCCATGATGATCCACGCCCCGATATCGATAACCCCAACCATGAAGAGGACCTTGGAAGTGGCTTGAGCTACCCCAACAACATCATCCATGCCCTACAAGTCCTTAAGGAGAAGGACTTGAAGAAGAGGATGAGGACCATCTTGAAGAAGCTGGTCACCCTTAATGGCGGAAAACTGCGGATCCCAGAGGTCCGCCAGGAATACATTAACATCTCTAGCTACGTCCCTACGCCAGCACAGGAGCAGATTCTCAAGATGGGCCTCAACTGCCACTTCATCACCTGACCGAGACCTACCAACAAACGCCTGGAGATGGAATTACTCCTAGATTCTATCCTCAACCTCCAAGAACGTGGTGCCATCCGGACGACTGACGTCCTTCAGCCGCTTCTGCTCGCCAAGGCCCTTACTGATAGGGGCAGGTACAGCAGCGGCATCGTCTCTAAGGAGATGAGAACTGCTGCTAAAGAGCTCAAACGAGTTGCTGAGATTACCGTCCGTCGGCCAGACAAGACAGCTGCCTTTGTACTCATCAACACCCACGAGTACCACGAGAAACTGGACGCCATCCTTGCCGACCTGATCAAATTCGAGCGCCTCACGAGCAACCCTGTTGAAGAAATCAAGAAGCAAGCAAACCGTACCATCGAGGCCATTAATGCTGCAACTAACGCCGTACACCTACCCATGATTTCGGGGGATTATGGACCTGGTTACCTCTACGGCAATGTTAAAACCCACAAACAAGGCAACCCACTCCGACCTATCATCAGCCATTGCCCTACGCCTACATACCAGCTGGCCAAGAAACTGAACACGATTTTGACGCCATATGTCCCCGACCGCCACTGTGTGGCCTCCTCTGCCGAATTCCTAGAGAGGATCAAGGACGTCCGCAGCGAGGGGGTCAAAGCATCGATGGACGTCGAATCTTTGTTCACTAATGTCCCTGTCGACAAAACCATCGACCTTATCGCCGATAGAGTCTACAGGGACGAGACGACTCCTGAATTAAATATCCCAGAGCAAGCCCTTCGGACCCTCCTTGCCATTTGCACTAAAATTGCCTCCTTTACTACTAATCGTGGGCACTTGTACTTACAAAAGGATGGTGTGGCGATGGTCTCGCCCATGGGCGTACTCTTTGCTAACTTCTACATGGGAGTAGTAGAGGAGAGGGTATTCTCCCAACTCGAGTGCCCCCTCGTTTACTTCCGTTATTTTGACGACAATTTCATCAAAGCTACTTCCACCGAAGCCATCGAAAATCTAAGGAGGACCTTTGAGGAGAACAGCGTCCTCCACTTCACCCTTGAGAACAGCGTTGACAATAGCCTCCCGTTCCTGGACGTCTTGATTTCTTCCACCAACGAGGGATTCCAGACCACTGTCTACACCAAGCCCACAAATCTCGGCATGTGTCTAAATGGCGAAAGTGAATGTCCTGCCCGCTACAGGGCCTCGACCATCAAGGCATTTGTACGTAGGGCCTTGTCTCACTGCTCGACATGGACTGACACCCACAAGGAGCTGGAAAGGGTCGCACAGGTCCCCATCAACAACGGCTACAGCAACAAGCAAGTCCAGCGTGAAGTGAGGACAATTATAGACAAGTGGTATTGGTCCCCTTTGGTGGAAGGGTCTGACAACGCCAGCCAAGGGTCCGACAGAACACAGATAGGTCCGACACCTCCACCAACGGATCTAGAGACATCAAACTTTACTACAAAGGCCTCATGCACGCCGAATATCAGCGGGATGAGAAGTCCATTAAAGACATCATCAATAACAACGTTTCACCCACTGATGAGACCAAGAAAGTGAAACTCATCATCTATTACCAGACTGAAAAAACCCGCAACTTGATCATGAGGAACAATCCAGCGCCCCCTGATAACGACCCTCTGAAGAAGACAAATGTAGTCTACTCTTACCAATGCCC
>NW_027172228.1:65000-72500 GCF_036898095.1 Palaemon carinicauda | reverse complement strand
AACAATACTCAGTACGAAAGACAAGGCAGGAATAATACCTAGAGAAGGATCCTTTATCAAACGTTTTATCCAGTTTTAAGGGGTCCTTCTACTTTAGTAGTACCTCAAGGGGAGGATGGTAGACTGAGGAACCTGCTTTCATTTGAATTGATATCTAATATTATTCCAGCAAAGTTCGTGATACACAATACAATATTTTTTTCTCTCTCTCTCTCTCTCTCTCTCTCTCTCTCTCTCTCTCTCTCTCTCTCTCTCTCTCTCTCTCTCTCTCTCAGTCAGTCAATAAACCCATCAGTTCTGGAGCTAGTAATACATAACAAATATTCTTTCGAATTACCACTATTTGGTTATTATTATTATTATTATCATTATTATTATTATTGTTATTATTATTATTATTATTGTTGTTGTTGTTATTACTAGCCAAGGTACAATCCTGGTTGGAAAAACAGGATGCTATAAGCCCAAGGGCTCCAAAAGGAAAAAATAACCCAGTGAGGAAATGAAATAAGGAAATAAATAAACTGAAAGAGAAGTAAGAAATAATGAATATAAAATCTTTTAAGATCAGTAACAATGTAAAAACAGATCTACTATATATAAACTATGAAGAAAGACTTATGCCAGCTTGTCCAACATAAAAACATTCACTGCACGTTCGTAATAATTGCTTTTACTGCCTTGAGAATTATCGTTAGTCGACGAACCTCCCTAAATATTTGAGATTAAAATATGGCCAAGAGAAGGTCCCGGATGACAACGAAAGCATTTCCTAACAGGATGACTTCGGAAGCTTCTTTACCCAATTTGCTGTGTCACGAGCCTCTTTGATACTCCTTTTGAAGGACGTACGATTCAATAACCTCCTTCGGTATTCAAAATGCAACGGTCGCTTAGCGCAGAGCCAAGCACATATTTATAAGGAAACTTTAAATACATTAAATCTATATATAAAGTTGGAATACCATAGACAGAGTGATTCCAAGAAGTTGAATATTCACATAAAAAATTTGCCCATGTTGTCCTTGTGTAAAGCTCTTCTCACTAGAACGTATTCATCGATATTTCCAAGGAGTTAAATGTTTATGTTAATCTCATATAAAGAGTATTTACAAGGTTTAAAGGTTACTCTTGAGCCCCTAGGCAAAGGACAGGACCATATCTATATAGATAAACTTTAAATACATTAAATCTCCATGGAAAAATAAAATATCATAGAACGAGTGATTCCAAGAAATGGAATGTTCACAATAAATGTGGCTATGTTGTCCTTGTGTAAAAACCTTCTCACTAGGACGTATTCATTGATATTTCCATGGAGATGAATGTCTCTTAATGAATATATTTCGGTTAATCTCATATAAAGAGTATTTATAAGGTTTAAAGGTTGTTCTTGAGCACCATAGGCAAAGGACAGGATCATATCTACTTAGGTAAACTTTAAATACATTAACTCTTAGTAGAAAGAAAAAAATACCATAGACCAAGTGATTCCAAGAAATTGAATGTTCACCAGAAAAATGTGGCTATGTTGTCCTTATGTAAAACCCTTCTCACTAGGACGTATGCATTGATATTTCCAAGGAGTTAAATGTTTATGTTAATCTCATATAAAGAGTATTTACAAGGTTTAAAGGTTGTTCTTGAGCACCATAGGCAAAGGACAGGCCCATATCTACATAGGTAAACTTTAAATGCATTAACTCTCAACGGAAAGATAAAATACCATAGACCGCGTGATTCTAAGAAATGAATATTCACAAGGAGTTCATTGTTTCTTTAGGTTAAACTCATATAAAGAGTATTTACAAGGTTTAAATGTTGTTCTTGAGCACCATAAGCAAAAGACAGGACCATATCTACATAGGATTAATAGCCAATCTAGACCCAGGGATGACCAATAAATGGCTCCTGATGGCATAGCAAGGATGGCGAGGTTGCGGAAATTGATAAAATCGGGTTTGAGCTGGTCTAGAACTTCCGACGAACATAATGAGTCAAGAAACATTTTCAAGAGGCTGCCATAACTCCTGGCTAGAAGAAGGGATTCCATGGTAATAAAAAGTCTCACAATAAAATGTTACTTTGAAAAAAAAATAATTTTTGTTGAAAAAGAATAGAATTCTATTGGGTCCACTAACTTCTATTATATTATACAATTCCAGCTCAACTGAATTTAGTTTTCCTAAATCAGAACTTCCTTAAATACAATAGCTGTGTTTTAGCATTTAGTTACAGGAGTAGCTGTGAAGTAAACATTTAAGAAAAATAATAAGAGCAACAACTGTAATAAATAATAATAATATAATAAAAATAATAATAATAATAATAATAATAATAATATAAAAAATATTAATAATAATAATAATAATAATATTAAAAATTTTAATAACAAAAATAATAATAATAACAAAAATAAGTTTCTCCTATTTCAGAAATTATTTCTAATTATTAATTATTATTAGTAGAACTGGTATAAATGGTGTGGACTTCCAATAATTATTACTATTTCATTTTAATGACAAAAAACGCTGCTGATATTAATCCCATCGGCACACACACACGCACATACATACATACATATATATATATATATATATATATATATATATATATATATATATATATATATACATAAATAACATATATATACCATTTATATATGCATGTATTTATGTATGTATGCATGCATATATGTGTATATATACTTATATGTACACACGCACATATATATGTGCATACATATATTTACAATTTATATATATATGTATATATATATATATATATATATATATATATATATATATATATATATATACATATATATACATATACATGTATATATACATGTATATATATATCTATATATTATATATATATATATATATATATATATATATGCACATATATACTTATAATGTTTGTATATCGGATTATTCATTTCAAACAGTATTGGGTACAAAAATATTTTCTTTTGCATTACATCATGAAGATCAAGAAGAATAAAATATTCACAGTACTGATAACATTTCAAATGCAAAATTTAAGTAGAATATCACAATACATTGCGTACCCAGAATATCAACGTATATTACAACACACAATTAATTATACACACTGCACTTGCAAGCAATCAATCACACTAATTCAATAAATCAGAAAAATCATGTTTATCACTTCATGAAATAAATCACGGGTTATTTTGCATTCCCAATCATATCCATTATATCTGTTAGTTATTAAAAATCAGGTATGATCACTTTATTATTCACAACACAAAATAAATTAATTTTATCCCATCGTTTAAGAAAATATAGATTTAACATATCGGATCACTAAATTCAATTTTTACTTACCCAATAAGAGACATAATCACTCAATTGTATCACAACACCGAGCCATCACTATAATCCCAAGCATGACAACTAACCGCACATGTTTACAGCAACAAAACCGCACGTGTTAAATCGGCCTCGCACCCGTTTCGAACGTACGGAACACGAAGGGAACGGCGTGTCGCGGAGCGAGTGCTGGAAAACGACCTTCCTTCCAGCGCGGTGGTCGATGGAGTTGTGCGCTCATTCCAGACCCTCTGCGTCAATGCAAGATGAGGTGGGAGAGGTCTCGCGAGTGTTCCAAGGGGTGTGTTCGTTCGTTCTTTCGTCCGATGATTGCGTGCGGGAGGGCGCTGGAGATTTTTCTGAAGGATGCCGCTAATGGCCTCTTGGGGTGTGAGGGAAACCAGCGCGAAGGTTGCTCGACCGGAGGGAAATTGCACAGATTTGCTTGGCGAGTTCTCAGGAATGAAGAAGGGCTCATTCTTCCCGCTTTATATTGGGCAGGATTATTTCTTTACAAAGATAACCTCCCAACAACATATTTGGAAAGACCTAATTAATGTTAAGGTGCCACACAGCTTGGACCTATCAAAAGTTCTCAGAAATGAAGAAAGGTTCTTTTTGTTACAGCTATATATTGCCCATGATTATTTCTTTACAAAGATAACCTCCCAACAACATATTTGGAAAGACCTACTATATGTCAAGATACCACATGGCATGGACCTACACTCTAAGAAAAAAAAAAAAAAAAAAAACGTAATTTTAATCGGAAATCCTCCGTAAAAATATACTGTTCTTAGCTGTATTTCAGTAAATTACAGGCGACCGTAATTTTGTATTACTTTGTTATTATCTTTTTACGGGTTGGTGACCGTAATATTACTCCTTAACGTCAACTTATCCGTTTTTAAAACGTTAAAAATCCTGGAATAAATATTGCCAGGCATTTACCATTTTAATGCAAAATTTTAAGTGTATCATAAGTTCTCAGGAATTAAGAAAGTTTCTTTTGTTACAGCTATGTATTGCCTAAGATTATTTCTTTACAAAGATAACCTCTCAACAACGTAATATTTGGAAAAACCTATCTAGTGTCACCCAACACCATAACATCAATATTTGGAAAGCCTACTAAATGTCAAGGTGCCACACGGCATAGGCCTATCAAAAGTTCTAATGAAAAAATGTCTCATTCTTCCAGCTATATATTGGGCAGGATTATCTCTTTACAAAGATAACCTCCCAACAACATATTTGGAAAAACTTACTTTATGGTAAGGTGCCACGTGGAAAATACCGCTTAAAATTAGTCAAAATCAGGACAAATCAAGGTAACACACTTAAAGGTAAGTTTATTTCCTCATACGATGCGGTTTCCTTATGAATCCACAAACCTGGCATCGCCACACCAGCAAGTTTAATTCGAGCATGACATAAATATCATGGTTAAAGCTTAGCAAGCGTAGGTTTTGGAAGAACTTCCTGGTGGGCAGATTATGTAAGATTTTATAGTTTTTATAATCTTCGCGATGGGCAAAACATATTAAAGAATTATTACCACTCCTTATATGGGTGTGGGTATATCACTTCCTCGGGTGTAAAGAACAAATGGCAAATGGGAAAATAAAATCTAGAATAAATACGAGTTTAAAATATTTCGATTCATTTAACGGTATATTTATCACAAATAATAATACAAATAAAGGGCTGAATGATCTTTTGTAAAACTGATAAACAGTTTTATTTGATATTAAGATATATTCCTCCCGTGATACGTCAGTCTTTATCCTTGGTATGAAAGGCAGTTCTTTGTCAAATGCCCCGTAAGGGGATAGTCCCGTCAGTGTACTTTATGCGGTATACTGTAAGCATTACGAAGGGTATTTGCATAAGAAATTGAAAGTGTCTGCTACCAAAGTTATTTTGCTGATGTAATAATCATTGAAATATAATACAGCAGATAATAAATCATGCGGTACTTGTCGAAAACAGGCTCCGAATGTATTCTTTGATATATTTTGAAATAAATACATTACATGTAATTTATAAAATACTATATGGACATGAGTCGGTATGACATTGAAACAATCTCCAATAGATTTAGTAGATTTGAGAACAAAGCCCTCAGAAGGATATTGGGAGTTCAATGGCAGGACAGGAATAGAAATGAAACTATAAGAGAAATTATTCGAGTGCCATATGTGGAAGAGATCATGGTGAGGGGTTGATGGAGATGGATTGGGCATGCTCTTAGCACTTCCCAAGAGAGATTACTTCACCAAACGTTCAACTGGGCTTCACAATTCACTATAGTCAAATTTTTTTAATGAGGCGTATTTGCACCGACTCGCAGCGGTGCCCTTTTAGTTCGGAAAAGTTTCCTGCTATCTGATTGGTTAGAATTACCTTGTCCAACCAATCAGCGAGCAGGAGACTTTCCGAGCTAAAAGGGCACCCCTGCGAGTCAATGCAAATCTGCCTCACTAAAAAGAATTGACTATGGAAGAGTTGGAAGACCCAGTCCTACATGGCTGAGGACTATGAAGCGCGAAGTAGGAGATAATGAATGGATAAGTATTTAATTAAAACCTCAAGACAGAGACGACTGGCGAGATCTAAACGAGGCTCTTTGCGTCAATAGGCGTAATAGGAGATGATGATGATGATGATGATTATGAATTTACAAATTAACAGAGTGTTTTAATTTAAAATCCTTCTGCTCCTCACGAGGAACCTTTGAGAAGAAACATATCGCGTGGAGAAAGTAACAAGAAATAACTCTTGCGAACTGTTATAATGACAAGAAAGTAACGTAATAAGGGTTAAGAAGATAAGTGACGCCAAACAATACGTTTCTAAAGCAAACAATATCGTTTCAGTTTAATTGGGAAAATAGCGTGAACTTTCTCCACCCAGTCGGAATGAGTTGAAATTTGTCTGGCGGAGCGAAATCCCAGAAGTGGTAACTGCGAATCGTTTTGTCTCTAGACGTTATCTAATTGGTGCATTTTTTTAATCAATCTTTATCGCAAATAATCCATTGTATTTTCAAAATGAATAAGATAATAAATTCGTTAGGTACCTTCTACAGAAAGGGACGACTTTGTTTGTAAATGAAGAAGTAAATCTATCTAACTTCTGTTTGAAAATGATAAAAAAAAAAAAAAAAAAAAAAATAGCACAAAAGAAGGCAAAAGAAATTTTGCACAAATAAATAATTGAATATAGATAATTCAGCAAGCATATACATGCCTACGTACGTACAGTTGGACACCTTTACTGAGCGGCGAGTTCCTGTGAGTTCCCTTGCTAACCACCACCTTCTGCCATCTTACGCTACACTATCTGTTTGGTTACTCGCAGCGCAGTAAGGGTGTGACTGGGTGCACTTCCTCAGAGTGGGGTGTGGCAAGAATTCGTATGCCCAACTGTGCGTATATATATATATATATATATATACATACATACATATATATATATATATATATATATAAATGATAAACATGTACATATAAATACACAAACACGCATTCATAAATAACTGTTGAGAAACAATATGGAAAAATATAACATATTACAAGTGGTGCCTTGAAGACGAATGTCAAATTCTAATGTTATCTTGCAATTAGAGATACCTAAGCTTTTTTATCCCTGCTCTTTCACCCCTTAGTGTGACTCACTATCATTCACGTAAGATTCTTTTAATCTGTTTTAAGTTTCTATGCACCGATTTTAATAATAATAATAATAATAATAATAATAATAATAATAATAATAATAATAATAATAATAATAATAATAGTAATAATAATAATAATAAATAAGCCACTGCTCACGGACTGAAAGACAAGGGTTATATTACAGAAGTTACAGCCTGGCGGAAATTGTAGGTCACCTGTGCAGTTACTGGCCTTGGGGAGGCAATGCCGTCAGTACACCTTTTAAGTGTACTGTAGGCATTACTTAAGGATCTTTGAAGAGTTCCTTCTTGTTCCACACCATTCTAGCTTCCTTTTATTATTATTATTATTATTATTATTATTATTATTATTATTATTATTATTATTATTATTATTAGCAAAGCTACAACCCTAGTTGGAAAAGCAGAATGCTACAAGCCCAAGGGCTCCAACAAGGAAAAATAGCCCAATGAGGAAAG
>NW_027172228.1:45000-60000 GCF_036898095.1 Palaemon carinicauda | reverse complement strand
GTAGTAGTAGTAGTATTAACCGAGCTGCAACCTTGGTTGAAAAAGTAATCTGCCACGTGCCCAAAAGGGAACTTGAATTATATCATTCCCCAAAATAGTACGTCTGAAATTTCTTGCAATGAAAATACCCCTCTCTCTTTTAAAAATTACTTTAATCTTCCTTATTATTTATTAATAATTATTACATTGCTCGCAGTCCCCTGTAACAAGCCAAAGGGCAATGAACATCCATGGCAAGGTTCCAAAGAAGAGAATGTTTTAAGAATAAGAAAAGGAAATAACCCAGGAAAGAAAGAAAAGAAAAGGAGGGACTTAAATAATAAAGGAAACGGTTTTTCGGTGAATATCCATGGAAATTTAAAGCTATGAACCTTGTTCTTGAGTCCTATCTGGAAATTTGATGCAAGATTTATATTCCTAATCTCCAAGAGCTGTTTTTTTGTCATAATTTCTTAAAGAAAATATTTATTCCAGGCAACTTAATAATATAAACATGCCTTTTAAAAACATGATGTCATATAATTCTGAACTAGGAAAACCTCTCTCATACATCTTGATGTATGCCTGCAACCTAGCTTTTCGTTCTTACTATCAAAATCGCCACACATCCATGAATATGTATTGGGGTGGATACCATATATTCATAAGAAACATTTTTCTCTCTCCTGAGCTATTTATAAATCTCTAGAAAAACATGTAAAAAAAAATCTCTTGTTTGTTAAAAAACCAAACCGTCTGAAGAGACGTTTTTAAATACGACTAAATATTCTGAAAAGGTTTAACCTAAATCATATCCACTGATTGCCTTGAGAGAGAGAGAGAGAGAGAGAGAGAGAGAGAGAGAAAAGAGGAAAATTCTTTCGATGCATAACTCTACGGGGTGTGCTCATACAAATAAAATAAGAATTCCAAGGACTCAACCAAAGAAATATATTTGTTTTTTTTTATATCAATATATTTTTATACGTGTCTTAAATGGAACCAAGGTCTCGTACCTAAAAAAAGGAATATTTACAGTATTGCCCAATTTCACCTTCTTAAATGACCAGATACATTTAAACATGATCTTAAAATAGACTTTTCAACCACAACTGCGTACCACAACCTTGCGTAATACCATGAACTGTCACCCCTATAAGAATACAGCGAAGGACCTTCATCCCATAACAAAGTCCTTCTTATTCACTAGCCACAACAGGAAAAAAAATAGGGCCAATAGCGAACCATTGTTGACAATAAGGACTCGAGCATTGTACCTCAGAATCTCTTTAGAGTTCCTTCCTAAATTTCTTATTGTACTCCAGAGTCCCCAGTAGGACTCTTACTTGAATTTCCCCGTAATGAGGATTGCTCCTTTCTTTAGATGAGAATGACGAGGAATGCGAAGGACAAGGAAAACTATGATGATGGATTCAAGTATGAAAGTAAGATTTATCTACAAAGGAAAACCTTAGCAATCCCGATGAAATGCGTAGCTTGTTTTGCATTGAAACTTACAACTTGGGGCTATCGTGAATACGACATATAGAGGTTAAGATCTTCCTATCCTGTGAATAAAATATATTGAGAGAGAGAGAGAGAGAGAGAGAGAGAGAGAGAGAGAGAGAGAGATTGGCATTCTATCTCATCAGTATTATTATTATTATTATTATTATTATTATTATTATTATTATTATTATTATTGTTATTATTATTATTATTATTATTACTTTATTGTTGTTATTTCTACCAGGCTGCGACCATAGTTAGAAATGCAGATTGATAAACTCCAAAGTATCCCAACATGGTAGTTAACTAAATGCTGAAAAAAATGACAACAAAAAACTATAAAAGAGAAATAACAAGGAATAATAAATGCCAACAAAGTGAAATAAAGACAAGTAAAAATATTATCAGATAAAATGTGATTTAAAGTTCCACAAATTAAGCTAAATAAGAACGATAATAAAATAAAAAGATTTAAAATTCTGGCACGCCATATGGTATTGCAACTGACTCGCGAAAAGGCAACATTGATCGAATTATTATTATTATTATTATTATTATTATTATTATTATCTAAGCTACAACCCTAGTTGGAAAAGCAAGACACTATAAGCCTATAGGATCCAACAGGGAAAAATAGCCCAGTGAGGAAAGGAAATAAGGAAATATGTATACGATATGAAAAATAAATATAAAATATTTCAAGAACCGTAACAACATAAAAACAGATATGTCATATATAAACTATAAAAAGACTTATGCCAGCCTGTTCAACATAAAAACATTCACTGCTGGTGTTTGCCAGTTGGGGGTTCGAATCTCGCTCAGTCTCGTTAGTGCCACTAGTGTCTGCAACCTTACCATCCTTGTGAGCTAAGGTTGCAGGGTTTAGGGGAGCCTATAGGTCTATCTATCTGTTGAGTCATCAGCAGCCATTACCTGGCCCTCCCAGGTCCTAGTTTGGGCGCTGATCATTTGATATATGGTCAGTCTCTATGGCATTGTCCTGCTTGATAGGGCAATGTCACTGTCCCTTGCCCCTGTCATTCATGAGCGGCCTTTTTTTTTTTAGAATGATTTATTGTTAATTTGTTCTCATCATTTATCTATTTGCTTATTTCCTTTCCTCTCTGGGCTACTTTTCTCTATTGGAGCCCTTGGGCTTATAGCATCTTACTTTACCAACTAGGGTTGTAGCTTGGCTAATAATAATAATAATAATAATAATAATAATAATAAACCTTGGAACTTCATTTGTGTCACCTTGGGTTAAATTTCGTCGAAGTCGACGCCATCAATTCGTTAAAAATCATCATAAAAACATCGTCAAAGAACAAACCTGTTATCTATAAACATCCATTAAGTATTACGACCGATGGCTGTTACTGATAACGATAATTACCCCCACGAACGTCAATCGTGCGTCGGGACCTGTTATCGCGACGAGTAATCGTCCATAATATCTTAGAATACCTGTATTGCAATATTGCGTCAGAATACCTGTATTATCGGTAATGCGTCAGAATGCCTGTATTGAACGTAATTCGTCAGAATGCCTGTATTTGCCAGTAATTTGTCAGAATGCCTCTGTTACCAGTAATGCGTCAGATTGCCTGTATTAGG
Organism: Palaemon carinicauda; assembly: GCF_036898095.1. Classification (NCBI taxonomy): domain Eukaryota; kingdom Metazoa; phylum Arthropoda; class Malacostraca; order Decapoda; family Palaemonidae; genus Palaemon; species Palaemon carinicauda. The sequence goes on along the minus strand of NW_027172228.1, from coordinate 56,892 downwards.
GGTAATGCGTCAGAATACATATATTAGCCACAATTCGCCAGAATACCTGTATTATCCGTAATGCGTCAGAATGCCTGTACCATCTGTAATGTGTCAGAATGCCTGTATTACCCATAATGCGTCAGAATGCTTGTATTATCCGTGTTGCGTCAGAATATCTGTATTATCCGTTAAGCGTCAGAATGCCTGTATTATCTGTAATGCGTCACAATGCCTGTATTACCCATAATGCTTCAAAATACCTGTATTATCCGTAATTCGTCAGAATGCCTGTATTATCCACAATGCGTCAGAATGCTTGTATTATCCGTAATATGTCAGAATGCCTGTATTATCCGTAATGCGTCAAAATGCCTGTATTACCCATAATGCGTCAGAATACCTGTATTATCCGTAATTCGTCACAATGCCTGTATTATCCGCAATGCGTCAGAATGCTTGTATTATCCGATTGCACCTGAATACCTGTATTATCTGTAATTCGTCAGAATGCCTATATTATCCGCAATGCGTCAGAATGTTTGTATGATCCGTAATGTGTCAGAATACCTGTATTATCCGTAATGCGTCAGAATGCCTGTACCATCTGTAATGCGTCAGAATGCCTGTATTTCCCATAATGCGTCAGAATGCTTGTATTATCCGTATTGCGTCAGAATACCTGTATTATCCATAAAGCGTCAGAATGCCTGTATTATCTGTAATGCGTCACAATGCCTGTATTACCCATAATGCTTAAGAATACCTGTATTATCCGTAATGCACAGAATGCCTGTATTATCCACAACGTGTCAGAATGCCTGTATTATCCGTAATGTGTCAGAATGCCTGTATTATCTGTAATGTGTCAGAATGCCTGTATTACCCGTAATGCGTCAGAATGTCTGTATTACCCGTAATGCGTCAGAATGTCTGTATTACCCGTAATGCGTCAGAATACCCGTATTATCCGTAACACGTCAGAATGCCTGTATCATCTGTAATGCGTCAGAATGCCTGTATTATTCATAATGCATCAAAATGCCTGCATTATCGGTAATGCATCAAAATGCTTGTATTATCCGTAATGCATCAGAACACCTGTATTATCCGTCATACATCAATATGCCTGTACTACCCATAATACGTGTAATCTAAAATGAAAATTTACTGACTGTGTGAACGAATATTGGTAAAAAAAAGAGAAATAGAATAATTTATAAGTATGAAAATTAATCATTTCCAATTCGTTGTTACTAAAAATAGTGAATTGAAAATTAATGTGGGATTAAGTAGTAACAATGGTATTCTCGGTGTATCTTATGAATTATAGTATTCATTTTCAAAGGGACAATCAATTTCCATTATCATTTTCATTTTTGCGGTGCAGTATATTATCGGAATTATCAATGTATATTCATTATCTATATATTGGATTTGAAGAGAGAGAGAGAGAGAGAGAGAGAGAGAGAGAGAGAGAGAGGAACAATTTATTTAAACTGCACATAAGATGAAACTAACTTCTGAAGCTAGAAATCACGTTTGTCTATTGGACGGATGCATTCCATTCTCTGGGACCAATCAAGCGTCTCGGCTTCGAGGTTGCTCGATAGCCATAACATTCATTTCTATCATTTGACTTCCGGTTTAATCACATTAATATACATGTCTCGATTTGAAATCCTTCACAAAATATGGAACTTTAAAACTTCCTCTGTGTTTCCCGAAGCATTAGCGTTAATATATATAGGAGTGTTTATTGTTAATAGGAACTTTCCATTATGTACACTGTTAAAAATTTGCAGTAAAAAAACGGTAAAAATCCTGGAATAAATGTTGCCAGACATTTAACGTTTTAAAAACCAATATATTGACGTCAAGGAGTGATAATGCGGTAACCAACACGAGAAAGATAATAACAAAGTAGGGTAAAATTACGATCACCTATATTTTACTGAAATGTGGCTGAGAACAGTATATTTTTACAGAGTTTCCCATTAAACTTACGTTTTTTTAACAGTGTATTTTCCTAGCAAAATCAAACATGTTCTGTTTATCGAAATAAACAAAATGACCATTAACATCAAATACCTTTTACATAGACCATTGCTCCTTCATGACTTCTTGAACCTTTATCCTAAGTAAGGTAGAAGTGACAGATGAAAATAAAGCAGAAATGTGAGGATGAATAAAAGGTTCACAAAGATTGGGTGAGGGAAGAGAGATAACTCTGAAAATGCCAATTGAATAAGAAAATAAAACGAGACAAACTTTTGGCTGAAATGAAGCAAGAAATGTACAATACGTGTTTTTTTTAAATGCAAAAAATAAACTAGGTCAAATGAACGCTTTGGGTGGAATGTTAGGCTTTCTTTAGAGAGCAGCTTTTTCTCGATTAATCCGTCTCTCTCTCTCTCTCTCTCTCTCTCTCTCTCTCTCTCTCTCTCTCTTATATATATATATATATATATGTATATATATACATATACATAAACATACATATATATATATATATATATATAAATTTATATATATACAAATATATATGTACGTATATATATATATGTGTGTATATTTATATTGTATATATATATATATATATATATATGGAATTTAGGAATAAGAGACGAAGACAGACAAGTATGCCTGCCCAGCCGAGGTTCGGCAAATCCGAAAATAATCTATCGAGCTCTCAACCAATGACAAATCCACCCAATAAAAAAAAAAAAAAAAAAAAAAAGACCTCTTAAGCAAAATCAAAAGAAAAAATATCACGATCTGAAGGCAGATGATATGAAAGACGTCCAAACATACGAATAGAACTTATGAGACGAGAATGACGATTGAATTCCATGCCATTATGTTGAGGCATGCCCATGTTAAAACCTACTTAAATCACCCGTATCGGTTTCAAACATGTCTCTAAAACAGTTTTCATTACTATTAAACTTTTCTATTTTTGTTTCTCTTCCTCTTGTTATTTTGATGTTTTTATCCTCTTGTTATTTTCAAGTTTATTTTATAGTTTATATATGAAAGATTTATGTTAATGTTTTTATTGTTCTTGAACTTCTCTTTTAGTTTTCCCTATTTCCTTTCCTCACTGGGCTATTTTCCCTGTTGGAGCCCTTGGGCTTATAACATCCTGCTTTTCCAACTAGGGTTGCAGCTTAGCAAGTAATAATAATAATAATAATAATAATAATAATAATAATAATAATAATAATGATCATAATAATAATAATAATAATAATAATTATTATTATTATTATTATAATAATAATAATAATATTAATAATAATAATGATAATAATAATAATAATAATAATAATAATGAAGACTGAGAATGCTAGGAATGACATAAGAATCTTTTGGGAGAACCCGTTATAATACCCTACTTTTTTTCTTTCTCTCAAGATAGGTAAGAAGATGACACTAAATATCTTCTCTCCTCGTCCATGCAAAGGCCAACTTTAGCCACGATTTTAATACGACGGCTATCTTTAACCAAAGACTCTAATACGATGGCTAACCGTAGAAAAAAAGACTTTAATTCGATGGCTTACTGTTGCCAAAGACTTGAATTCAATAGCTAATTATACCCAGAGGCTGTGTGACCCCATGATCTGCATCTAGATGATGTTATCTCCGACGTAAGTAACCTCCTTGTTTCAGGTCCCCGGGGCAAGTAGGCGGTGCTCGCTTGGGACCTGCTTTTGGATATCTGCCCATTACTGCTTAATGATTAGAGATCTTCAGTATTTTTATTTTCTATTTTTTGTTTGCTTGGCAGTTTCAATGCTCGTCATTCATTTTTATTTTTAGTAGATATATTTACTTGATAATCGAAACTAACAGTCTACGAAACCTGTTTTTTTTTTCTTTTATTTCATGTTTTACCTAGTCTATTAAGGAAGAGTTACATCTGCAAAATGATAATGATGAGAATAACACTAAGAAACAAAAAAGGAACAATAATGATACGAGAGCAAATTAACGTAGAGGATATTCAAATAACGTTACTTCAGGTTTTACCTAAAGGATTAAGGAAGAGTTACATCTGTGAGAGAATAATGATGAGAATAACACTAAAAAGAAAGAAGAAGAAAAAAGAAGAACATTGATACGAGAGCAAACTAAAGTGGGGCCTATTCAAATAACGTGTACGAAAAAAAAAATAGACATGAGCAGGACATAAATTAAACATAATAGATGGCCATTAAGAATAAGAGATTGCAAACGAACCAGCGGAAGGAAGAGAAGACGATGGATTGACGAGCTAAGAAAATTTCCGGGTTCACACTGGCGTAGAAAGACCATAAACAGACGGGAATGGAAGGACATGTCTGAGGCCTTCGGCCTGCAGTGGACTAGCAACGGCTGGTGATGATTCTGGTCATGTTTTCTATAACCGCAAGACTAAAGAAACGTGTAATTTTAGCAAACGTCATCTCTCTCAACTGTAAATCAAGATACCCGAGACACTACAAGAAGAGAAATGCCAAAGTCAGTATGACTTAGAAGCAAAAACAGTGACTAAACGAAACGAATACCTTGATTTAGTGGGTTATTGAAGATCTGCATTCGATAAAACAATGAAATGGAGACTTCCTTACGATAATCCAGTCTTTCAAATAGGGTTACACTACATCTGAATGACACTGTAATGATGAAAACATGTTTTAACATTCATTCCTTACATTTCTGAAGGAGACACATGCATGTTTTCATTACAGTAAATGGCTTGGGTACAAGAGGTGTATAGAATTGTGGGCACCTTACGTGAAGATCTGCATTCGATAAAGCAATGAAATGGCGATTTCCTTACGATAATCCAGTCTTTCAAACAAGGGAATACAGCATCTGAATGACACTATAGTGATGGGAACATGTTTTAACATTCCTTACATTTCTGAAGGCGACACATGCATGTTTTCATTAAAATAAATGGCTTGCGTACAAGAGGCGTATAGAATTTTGGGCACCTTACGTGAAGATCTGCATTCGATAAAGCAATGAAATGGCGATTTCCTTACGATAATCCAGTCTTTCAAATAGGGTTACACTACATCTGAATGACACTGTAGTGATGAAAACATGTCTTAACATTCCTTACATTTCTGAAGGCGACACACATGCATGTTTTCATTAAAATAATGGCTTGCGTACAAGAGATGTATAGAATTTTGGCCACCTTACGAGACAAACAATTGCCAAAAATGCTAGTAATTGTCGTGGAGAATTCTTATATCAGTGAAGATAATACTATCAATGGCATGATTTGTTCAAATTTTTGCTTTCAGCTATGAAGAATTACTGTTCATCTGCTTTCTTGGTAGCCTATTGGAAACGTCTCTGCCTGGAAATCTGGTGGACTGATGTTCAAGACCCGCTCGAGTTCGTTAGTTTTTTGTAGTATCTGCTTCCTCACCATCCTTGTAAACTATGGATGGGCGGTTAGTGGGAGCATATAGGTCCAACTGCTGAGTCATCAACAGCCATTGTCTGTTCCTCCCTGGTCCTAGGTTGATGGAGAGGAGGCTTGGGCGCTAATCGTATGTAATATGATAATTCCCAAGGACATTGTCCTAGCAGGGCATTGCCACTGTCCATTCATGAGCAACCTTTAAACCTTAAATCCCTAACCTTTGAAACAAAATTATCATAATGGTAGTTTCCTTTTTCCTATCAATGGAAATATTTAATCCAACTTCGGAGGAGTTCCAGTAAAGCCAAGTTTCTTATTTACTCCCGCAATCATCCACCGTGCATAGAAAAATATCACGTTAGTGGGTTCTACTCTTTTTGAACAGCGTAGTCATTCATTCAAATGTCAGAACTTTTTTTTTACTATGAAAACTTGAACAAAAAATTATATTGTATTGTAGTGGGTTTTGACGAAGTCTTTATACGTCTTACTTCTGTATTAGGAATTATTGGGGACGCCTTTACATCCCTTTAAAAAAAAAAAAAAGAAAAAAAATCTTTATTCATATCAATTTCATTTATACATAATATTCTATCCCCCTTTTCCTTTGTTTGATCTAGTTTTCTATATAAGTTTTATTACATGAAAATTTTTTTTATTCAAGTCAATGGTCTTTATCTTGACCTACGAATACAAGCAAATTATAAATAGTAATATTAATAAAACATGTCGAAATTGTACAGCTTTCCCACAGACAGATCCAGATAATATGACATCATTGATATGTCTTAAATCCCAAGAGTTGGAAGCGCCAAAATAGAATTATGGGAAATTACAACAATAATTTGTTAATGGTAAAAACCACGTTTCTTATCAATGTGTTTGATATATATTTTCAACAATGGAATTTTCCCTACAGTCATGTTAGATTGTCTGACAAGTATTAGTGCCTAAAAAAAAAAAAAAAAAAAAAAAAAAAAAAAAAAAAAAAGAAAAAAAAAAAAAAAAAACTTTTGTTGTTGATATCACAATTATTATAAACTTTCATACACCATCACTTTAGCTTGAATAAAAAAACTCGTAAGTAATTCAACACTGAATTCTTGTAAACAAAGAACTTGATGTGGCGTCTAAAAGTGAACGTCATTCCTTATAACAACTAGAGCGTAAAATCACATTGGAGATGTGGGCTTGCAATTTACATTGAATAGGCCGATGGGGTGGGAACACAAAAGCCCATTCTTGTCCAAAGCAGGAGAAAATCTAGAAGGGCACTCAGCAGAGTGCAGACCTCCGACGCGGCAGCTTATTTCTCGGTCTTTTGCTCGACCTTGACCTCTCACCTTAACATGTATTAATTGGCGTGAATTTTCATAAACTCAAATATGAACCAAGTCTGAAGTGTCTGTGACAATGATGCCCAAACTTATGGCTGATTACGAGAAATTGGATATGTTGCTTGACCGTGACCTCGACCTTTAACCTTGACCTTCCAAAACTTAATCATTTCTAGCTTTCTACATAACAGTTAATCCCTGCAAGTTTCATTATTCTACGATTAAAATTGTGGCCAGGAAGCTGTTCACAAACAAACACACATAAACAAACATACAAACAGAGGATATAACATAACCTCCTTCCAACTTTGTTGACGGAAGTAATAACTAAAAGGAAATAGGAACGAAAATAGAGAGGGGATTAAAGTTGAGGAAATCATGAGTTCAGGATAATGTAAGACGAAAGATAACTAGAATTAGAGGAAAACTGGAACAGATAGAGAATTTCAAAAGATTCACGGCGGATGAAAAAGGAGTGAGTTACCAAGCCAAACAAATCGAGGTCGCCCCATAGGCCTATTAGCATAGCAAACCGGAACTACGACTGAGAGGCCTAAGTGAAAAAAAGAACTCTAGGTCGCATTTTGAAAGAATGCACAACGATGTTTCATGGGCACTGTTAATACAAATGGCCTTTTATTCAACCTTGAGTCAAGAAAATAAACAAAGGAAGATGCAAGCAAAGTAGGAAAACAATATCCCAAACGAGGACGAATGCAGTCAACATGATGTTTAACATCTGGACGAAAGAGAACAATGTCTATTTTTTTCTGAACAGTTTTAACAAACAGTCCAGATATATATTATTGTTTTACTATACACCCTTTAGTCCATAAAAGGTGCAGCACCAGACGCTATTAACCTTCTCATATCTCTGCAATTCATTAAGGGTGACATTGCCACGCCTACATGAACGTTTGGGCGATAGCCTGGGATCGAACACGGTCACAAATATTCAGAGAATTTTAACGCTATAGATGCTTAGCTTATACTACTAATATCATTACTGGTCAAGCAAGGCAACACAAACGAACAAACTCCGATTAATGTAAAACATAAATGTTTAAGAATAAATGAGAAAGTATATTTAATCCTAAATACCGGTCAGTTATGAGGTACGAATTACTTAAGAAAGTTATTCATTGGAAAACCTAGAGGGTCAGCCTCTTCAATTATCCTATTTAGCCAGAAAACGTAAACTAAAGTAGGAGCAGCGAGGAAAAACCACGGGGGATGCCAATCTATCGATTGTGTTTAAGGCGATTGTAAATCTGAGATTTTCTTCATTATTAGATTAACGACATTTAAGTATATACAGTGGTATGACTAGTGATAACGGTGATGGTATTATTGGCTGATTTATGCAGTAATACTACTACTACTACTACTACTACTACTACTAATAATAATAATAATAATAATAATAATAATAATAATAATTACAACTACTATTATTATTATTATTATTATTATTATTAATAATAATAATAATAATAATAATAATAATAATATTATTATTATCAATAATAATAATAATAATGATAATAATATTATTATTATTATTATTATTATTATTAATTGATATCTTCCAGAAATAATTAATACCTCGCTCGTAACTACAAAATGTCAAGATATCTTAAATAATGTTTAGAGATTTCTTCGTTACTCAGGGTTACTTCAGGGTTGGTAACGTCTCTGCTTGGTGATCGCCAGACGGGGGTTCGAGTCCCGCTCAGACTCGTTAGTTCCTTTAGCGTCTGCAACCTTACCATCCTTGCGAGCTAAGGATAGGGGGAGGCTTGGGGGAGCCTTTAGGTCTATCTGCTGAGTCATCAGCAGCCATTACCTGGCCTTCCCTGGTACAAACGTGGGTGGAGAGGGGGGCTTGGGCGCTGATCATATGATATATGGTCAGTCTCTAGGGCACTGTCCTGCTTGATAGGGCAACGTCAAGGTCACTTGCCTCTGCCATTCATGGGTGGCCTTTAAACCTTTAAACTCTATAGAACTATCAAAGGTATAATAATAATAATAATAATAATAATAACAATAATAATGATAATAATAATAACAATAATAATAATAATAATAATAATAATAATAATAATAATAAACGAATATCTTCCAGAAATAATTAGTATCTCGCTCGTAATTACAGAATATCAAGACATCTTAACTAATGTTTTGAGATTTGCTCGTTAATCAAACCCCCACCATTGGTAATAGCATCAGTAATAATACTAAACATTAATAGCAGTAACAGCAGCATTAATAAAGGCAATGACGTCGGCAAAGCCCCATAATGATTTGGTAAATTAGTCTCCAGAGATTGTGTCAGACACGAACTTGAGAAAGGGTACGTTCAGTACGCCTTCTGGTAGACGGGAAAAAGGCGTGAAGGTCAAATTTTATATTTAGGAGAGACTAATATTTAATTACGTCGATAATTAAGAATGTTTTTTTTAGTTGCAGTTTGATTCTTATCATTTATATGATTTAGTTAATTATGTTATATGATATGTAATGTTATGTATTCTTTAGATTTTACAAAAAAAAAAAAAAAAAATATGCAAGTTTTAATCACCGCAGCATTCTTAACGCTTATATGATTTCATTAGTTATATTATATGATAAGTAAGGTTACATATAATTTGAATCTATAGATAAAAAAATAAAAAAACGAGTGAATATTTAGTAGTTACCTAAAGTGTTAGTATAATATTAATAACAAATGTAAACAAAGTTATTCAAGAGAAATGTATACTGATGTAACATTCACTTTTTAACTGAGAAACTTTCGAAAAAATTAATAGAGTTTATTTTAATAGCCAGCCGAATGTCCTAATATATCAAAGTCTGTACAGGAAAAAAAAATAGTATTTCCACCTCGAAATTTTATAGTAATTAAAAGAATTGAAAAAATAAATTTAAATGTACAGTTGGACACATGAATTTACGGCACACCTCGCTCTGAAGAAGAGCAACCTATCACCCTTACTGCGTTGCGAGTTCCTTCGTTTAGCCCACACCCAATATTTCTGCCATCTCCTCCCTACACTATCTTTTTGGTTAGTCACCGAGTAGTAATTGTGTGACAGGATGCAATTCATCAAAGTGAGGTGTGCCAGGGATTACAGTGTCCGACTGTATAGGACACTCAAGTGATAGACTAAAATACCAGAGCGAGCAAGGCCGTACAATACTATAGTCAATTCTTTTTAGTGAGCCAGATTTGCACCGACTGGCAGGGTGCCCTTTTAGCTCGGAAAAAGTACCTGATTGCTGATTGGTTGGACAAGATGATTCTAACCAATAAGATACCAGGAAACTTTTCCGAGCTAAAAGGGCACCCCAGCAAGTCGATGCAAATCTGCCTCACTAAAAAGAATTGACTATAGTTAGAAATGGTTGCTGATAAGCTAACGATCATATAAAAGCATATTCCAAAGCTTGACGCCTAAACGTTCATTAGATCCAAAAGTAATATTTTCTGTGATGTTGAGGGTCCCTACTCGAGTTATAGATCGAAAAGCTTCAAATTCATGTAAAAAGAAAATGGAAAGCTAAATTGAAGGAAAATTTTGTCAAATTTCTTAGATTAATCCTTGAAGGCATATTTGTCTACAGAAATTTTTGTAAGTTACATAAGTACCTTAAAAGAGAGAGAGAGAGAGAGAGAGAGAGAGAGAGAGAGAGAGAGAGAGAGAGAGAGAGAGAGAGAGAGTTTAACGAGCCACGAAGGATTATCTATGAGAGAGAGAGAGAGAGAGAGAGAGAGAGAGAGAGAGAGAGAGAGAGAGAGAGAGAGATAACCGAACCCCGAAGGATTATCTATGAGAACGATCTAGAGAGAGAGAGAGAGAGAGAGAGAGAGAAGGGCGTGGAGGAAGCGAAATCACACTAAACATTTTCCCACCTTAAAAGTACTCGTTTACCAAAAAGAAAAAAAAATCAATCAATAAATAATATACAATTTTCACTAAATAATATAAATCTATTTCTCTGACTCTTCGCAACTCCCCGAGAAAACCGCGTCCCAATCATAGGTTAAATCTTTGGTTAAATCAGTGTTTTGCCAAATAATCAAACGATTCGCCAAGATTGGAAGCTTTCATCGTTCAAAGGCCTTGTTTTTGTCTCAGCAGAGGTGAGGAGGAGGTCAAGCCTCCAGACATTCATTCCATTTCGTGAAATGTGTCAGCTGAAATCCATCAATCGAGACGCGGTGGTTTTTTTCTATCCATTCCTTGCGAGTCATTCAGTCTTGGAAAATATATTTTAAATACATTCCCAGAGAGTCATTCAATCTATTCAATATTGAAAAATATATCGTAAATACATTCCTAGAGATTCAATCATTTTATTCAATCTTGAAAAATATATTCCCAGAGTCATTCAGTGTACTCAATCTTGAAAAATATATCTCAAGTATATTCCCAGAGAGTCATTTATTCCATTTAATCTTGGAAAATATATCTTAAATACATTCCCAGAAAGTCATTCAGTCTATTCAATCTTGAAAAATATCTTTTAAATACATTCCCAGACTCATTCAGTCTATTAAATCTTGAAAAAATATATTTCAAATACATTCCCAGAGAGACATTCAATCTCGGAAAATATCTTTTAAATACAATCTCAGCGGGTTATTCAGTCTTGAAAAATAGCTTTTAATTATATTTCCCACGAGTCATTCAATCTTGAAAAAAAATATCTTTCAAATATATTCCCTGCAAGTCATTCAATTTTAAAAAATATCTTTTAAATACATTCCCAGCGAGTTATTCAGTTTATTCAATCTTGAAAAATATCTTTTAAATATATTCCCCGCGAGTCGTTAAATCTTGAAAAATTGCTTTTAATCTACTCAATCTCGAAAAGTATATTTTAAATACATTCCCAGCGAGTCATTCAATCTATTAAATCTTGAAATATATATTCTTTGCAATATGTACCCGAGAGATTTAACATTTTTAACTAACGACGTCAAACATTTCCTACATTGATGAAATATTGAAGATAATGCAGAGTTGATATATTGAATTTTCTTGAATCATATCGAATGTGATTCTATGGAATAACATTTTATAGATTTGTTTCAACTGATTTATCAGAAACTACAGTTAAAAAATAATATTAAAATCTATT
>NW_027172228.1:17500-32500 GCF_036898095.1 Palaemon carinicauda | reverse complement strand
TACCACATCACTCGTGATGGAAGTGAAGGTATTTTGAATAATCTCAGAATTATTTTCAAACTAATATCATATGCTCTTTGTACTCCCGAAGAGAGATTAGCTCACCTAACCCTCAACTCGGCTCCACAAGGCACTAGAAGAGTTAAAGGACCCAGGCCTACATGGCTGAGCACTATGAAGCGTAAAGTAGATGATGAATGGAGAAGTATTGATTTAAAAGTTCAAGATAGATGCGAATGGCGAAATTTAACCAAGGATCTTTGCGTCAATAGGCGTGGAAGATGATGATGATGATGATGATTATCTGCCTAAACTGAGAGGATCTTTACTCCCTAAGAATCTTGTTGATATTGAATGAAAATTCATTTTGTTTAAGAACTTACTTTGATTGTATTTCCCTCCAGGTTTCGTCTACATTAAGTATTACGAAAATGTCTTCTTGAATCCCTTCTTCATCCCCATTGCATATTTCATTTGCTTTCTCAATATTCTTGTTACATATCAGCTGTTTACTTTTCTCCTAAAATCTTCAAATGTAACGACTCAATTGTATCCAAGATTACAAAACTATCTCTCTCTCTCTCTCTCTCTCTCTCTCTCTCTCTCTCTCTCTCTCTATGATTACAAAGCTATCCCCCGGTCTCTCTCTCTCTCTCTCTCTCTCTCTCTCTCTCTCTCTCTGATTACAAAGCTATCCCCCGGTCTCTCTCTCTCTCTCTCTCTCTCTCTCTCTCTCTCTCTCTCTCTCTCTCTCTCTCTCTCATAGCAACTATAAATATAAAAAACAACTAAAATCGTCCGGTCATATTTACAATTGTGCTATTTCCCTATGAAAAAATTTAATTGTTCTGGTATACTCTTTCATTTTCTATCTTTTTCTGAAGGCTACGTTTAGAGCTTTTACATTTCCTATCTTGTTTCCTCCATGGCATAGTCGTTTTAGCTGCCTATCACAGAACCTAATCAATACCAGCGCTCCTCTGTATAGCAATAGCTTTTTTTCCGATCAACATCACTCTTATATGTATTTGCGTTCTCCTATTATTATAACTATGACCATTAATTATAGTTGTAATAGTAGCTGTGCTAGTGGCCCCAAAAAGCAAATTTCACATGTTCAAAAAATATAAAAGGTTACAGTTGTAATATTGGCTAAAATATAAGTTCTAAAATTATGAAAGGCTTTCAATGGGAGGAAAGAAACTAGGGAGAGAAGATATAAAAAAAGGAATTTAAAATAAAAAAAAAGGACTAATGCAAAATGAAATGACACTAAATCTAATATTTTAAAGAAAATTTACAGCCTTTTTAATCCTACGTACAACAAAATCCTCTATAAAATAACAATTAATCTTAGCCATTTCCAAGAATTTATTTCCCTCACTGTGCTAAATCTCTCTCTCTCTCTCTCTCTCTCTCTCTCTCTCTCTCTCTCTCTCTCTCTCTCTCTCTCTCTCTCTCTCCTGTCAGACATCTGTTAGTTAACCCACAATAAAAGGCTACTTTATTGTAAACTTATAATGATAGCGTACAATATGTACTTTTTAAAGTAATACTTTTAAAACTGGTGAAAACATACTGAAGAAGTGTGTTTACCGGTCTTTCAGGTTCTTGAAAAATTTCCTGTACATGAAAAGCATTAAAAGGATATATATATATATATATATATATATATATATATATATATATATATATATATATATATATATATATATATATATATATATATATATACAGTATACATATAATTATATATATGAATGTATACTGCATATATACAGTATATACATACATATATATATGTAGGTATACTGTATATATACAGTATATATATATATATATATATATATATATATATATATATATATATATATATATATATATGTATGTATGTATGTATATATACATATATATAAATATATATACAGTATACAAATAATTATATATATATATACACAGTATACATATATATACACACATATATATACATATACAGTATACATATATATACATATATATATATATATATATATATATATATATATATATGTGTATTTATATATATATATATATATATATATATATATATATATATATATATATATATATATGAAATGAGAGAGAGGAGGTCAATTAAATCTTCTTTACGAAGACATGAAAAAATGAAGTTTAGAAGCGGAAACGAAAAAAAACTCTGAAAATCTTTTTCGTGGCAAATAATAAATAAATTTAAGATATAATACCCGTCACGCTTAAGACCGATCAAGAGAGAGAAGGGCAGATAAAAGTAACGTTATTTACCGTTCCTAAACTGAATCTAAAATTGAATCCACACTCAAGATATTGCCGAGGGGAAGATGCAATTGCAAAATGATAACTGTACAGTGACGTTTCAACCCTTCCTGTTTTTCCCCAAAGTATTATTACCCTCTTGCAATGCAATCAGAAATTTCCTTAATACATTAAGTATCATTGCAAACTGGGGGGACAAACAGGAGAATTGTAGATACGTCATTATAACGAATGTGTGGATTAATCTGATACATTTTATAAAGAACAACGGTGCTAAATATCAACTTGCACCTGGCTTCCCGCTTCCCGTACCCGAGAGCCCTTCAACCCCCTTGGGGTATGATGTGATGTCACCATCTCCCGTTTTCTTTGCGGCGTCTCTGGATACGATCTCCCGTTTTCTTTATGGCGTTTTTGGAATCTTATATTGTAGAATAGTTACTAATTTTGCTTGTTTACTTTATTAATCTATTTGCCATTACTTTGTGAAACCTCGTTATAGGTAATAGTTACATTTCTATTAACTTACAGTTCTAATTGCTCATGACCTATCGAGTACTGTATTTCAAAACTATCATATTTTGAATACGGTTTTAGATTCCAACATTTTTCAAGAACTTACGAATTCTTACAACTTCATGCTGATTATTTAAAAACATACACATAACGAATATATAGAAACAGAAAGAGGCTTTAGATAAATTCGAATTAATAGATACAGTAAGTAAATATAAAGGGGTCCCATTATATATATATATATAAAAAAAAATAGTTCCATAACGATTACTCCCATTGGCAATAGACAGACGTCAGGTTTTTGGTTACAGTTCCCACATACTGTAGGAGAATAGAAAGCGCCATGGGTTGAAATGGTGGAATTTATGAATATACACGATGAAATCCAATTGCAAAACAATTATACTATTAGTGTTTAATGACAAAATACAACAGGCACATCAAACTTGGGATTTGCTGCTTCGAACGAAAGCGTAGCGTTAGGGTGGTTAATATTTATGAGCAATAAACATCTTTTACCCAAGGTTTCGCGTGTCTATAATTTTCTTCAACATTTATAATACACGATCACAATTTTGGTCAAATGCTAATAATTGCTGAAAAAAATATCTATAGTATAGACGATCGAATTTTTGGCCAAATGCCAATAATAATATAGAAAATATTCATTGTATAAACGATCGTATTTTGCTTAAATGTTAATAAATGTGCAAAAGTATTGATCGTATAGAGGATCGCAATTTTTGGTCAAATAATAATTAATGCGTAAAAATATTGATCGTAAAGACGATCGCATTTTTGTCTAAATACCACTAATTATGCAAAAATGATTGATCGTGTAGCATATCCTTAAACACTACAGTAGTACGGCTTGAATGACATACCTAATACTTGAACAGTCGCATATAATACAAGGCATATTGTTATTTTTCTAAAGTTGGAGCAGTGAAACTGTAAAAGGCAAAGGTCGAGAAATGTAGTTCCCTTACATAAATAAAACAAAATTCTAGGGAAGACTGCAAAGAAAGACATCATCGAAAGTAGTCCTAACTTTTACGTCTAAATCTTACGTCTAAATCCTAATTGCTATTTTCATTATAATTTTCACGAATATTGTTATCATTAACGTTGTTTGAAATACGCAAGCCCTTATTTCCTTTCCTCACTGGGCTATTTTCATTGTTGAATTGATAAAATTCAGTAATGTAGCCCGGCGTTGAGGTCTTTAAGGCCATTCAACTCCCAAGTGCAACCAGGGAAAAACTCAGCCGTTGCATTGTGAAGTAAAAGTAAAAAGTTGGGCAACGAAGCGGAACTAAAGAAGCGGAAACGGAATTAAGGTAGAAGTATATAAAATAGGTGCAGTTAGAGGCCGACGGAATACTTCAAAGACCATTCAGTAATGCCTACAATGTACTACGTGAAGTGCCTCCAATAAGTTTAAAGGTTTAAAGGTCACTTAGGAATGGAAGAGGCAAGAGACAGCCAGAATGCCCTAGAGACGACCATATTTGATCAGAGCCCAAACCTCATCTCTAACCGAGCTAGGGCCAGGGAGGACCAGGCAATGGCTGCTGATGACTCACCAGGTAGACTTATATAAGCTCCCCTAAATCCTCCATCAGGCGACAGAACCCTAGAAGGACAATGCCCTAGAGACGACCATATATGATCAGCGACCAAGCCTCCTCTCCATCCAAGCTAGGACCAGGGAGGGCCAGGCAATGGCTGCTGATGTCTCAAAAAGTAGACTTATATAGGCTCCCAAAATCCTCTAACCAGCGACCAGAACCCTAGAAGGACAATGCCCTAGGGTCAACCATATATGATAAGCATACAAGTCTCCTCTCCACCCAAGCTATGACCAGGGAAGGCTAGGCAATGGCTGCTGATGACTCAGAAAGTAGACTTATATAGGCTCTCAAAATCCTCTAACCAGCGACAGAACCCTAGAAGGACAATGCCCTAGGGACAACCATATATGATAAGCATACAAGTCTCCTCTCCACCCAAGCTATGACCAGGGAAGGCTAGGCAATGGCTGCTGATGACTCAGAAAGTAGACTTATATAGGCTCCCAAATTCCTCCAACCAGCGACAGAACCCTAGAAGGACAATGCCCTAGAGACGACCATATATGATCAGCGACCAAGCCTCCTCTCCATCCAAGCTAGGACCAGGGAGGGCCAGGCAATGGCTGCTGATGTCTCAAAAAGTAGACTTATATAGGCTCCCAAAATCCTCTAACCAGCGACAGAACCCTAGAAGGACAATGCCCTAGGGTAAACCATATATGATAAGCATACAAGTCTCCTCTCCACCCAAGCTATGACCAGGGAAGGCTAGGCAATGCTGCTGATGACTCAGAAAGTAGACTTATATAGGCTCCCAAAATCCTCTAACCAGCGACAGAACCCTAAAAGGACATGCCCTAGGGACAACCATATATGATAAGCATACAAGTCTCCTCTCCACCCAAGCTATGACCAGGGAAGGCTAGGCAATGGCTGCTGATGACTCAGCATGTAGACTTATATAGGCTCCTCTAAATCCTCCATCCAGCGACAGAACCCTAAAAGGACAATGCCCAAGAGATGACCATATATGATAAGCACACAAGCCCAATCTCCACCCAAGCTAGGACCATGGAGGGCCAGGCAATAGCTGCTAATGATTCAGCAAGTAGACATATATAGGCTCCCCTAAATCCTCCATCCAGTGGTAGAACCCTAAAAGGACAATGCCCTAGAGATAACCATATACGATAGGCACACAAGCCTCCTCTCCACCCAAGCTAGGACCATGGAGGGCTAGGCAATGGCTGCTGATGATTCAGCAAGTACACATATATAGATTCCCAAAAACCTCCATCCAGCGACAAAAACCCTAGAAGGATAATGCTCTACAGACAACAATATTTGATCAACGCCTAAGCCTCCTTTCTAGAAACAGGGACGGCCAGGCAATGGCTGCTGATGACTCAGCAGATAGACTTATGTAGGCTCTCCCAAATCCTCCATCCTTAGCGCACAAGTCCTAACGCACACATGAATGGAGTACTGTAAGCACGTCAGTCAGACTGCTTTCATGAAGGCTGTGGTGGTGATCGTCTCTCGCGGAAGAATCTCTCCTGACGAAGGTATACTTTGACGCAGATAATTCAAGGTCAGCTTTCATGAAGGTCGTTGACCCTTTGCGCTTTAACGTAGCCATGACTGTAGCTAGGGAACATGACCGCATTTGTTTTGTTTTTTCATCTCAAAACAAGACCACAAATATGGTGTGATTTACAGTCATATACAATTGAACGTGCTCTCTCTCCTCTCTCTCTCTCTCTCTCTCTCTCTCTCTCTCTCTCTCTCCTCTCTCTCTCTCTCTCTCTCTCTCCTAATAGTTACTATGTTCTTATGGACACATTCTTGTTAGACGTTTAGATATTTCTCTCTCTCTCTCTCTCTCTCTCTCTCTCTCTCTCTCTCTCTCTCTCTCTCTCTCTCTCTCTCTCGCTCCTCCTCTCTCTCTCTCTCGTTACTATGTTCTTGTGGGACACGCATTCTTGGTAGCGTTAGATCTCTCTCTCTCTCTCTCTCCTCTCTCTCTCTCTCTCTCTCTCCTCTCTCTCTCTCAAGTTAGGGTGTTTATGGTGTCCTTATGAAACATTCTTGTTAAACGTTTTGATCTCTCTCTCTCTCTCTCTCTCTCTCCTCTCTCTCTCTCTCTCTCTCTCTCTCTCTCTCTCTCTCTCTCTGCAGTCAATTATATAAGATATTCGCACCGCAGAAAAATAGGAAACTGAAGTGAGGAAAGAAAGTCTTACGTTTCCATTAAGATAGCCACGTTGTACTGAATATCACCTTACTTATGGAGGCGAGCGATGCATACGGAGATTTCTATTTCAAAACCAGTACCGTTACGCTTATTAATTTATCTCTTTCCTTGCCTTACTGTTTCTCCTTTTCGCATGTCAGTATGCATATGGTTTGCTCTATATCAATGTAAACACATTTTAATATATATATATATATATATATATATATATATATATATATATATATTATATAGATAGATAGATAGATAGATAGATAGATACATAGATACATAAATATATATATATTATATATATATATATATATATATATAAGAATTGATCGCCTGTTCAAATATAATCTAAGCCTTGTTTACGTCTGATGTTATAAAAATGTGTGCAAGTTTTAAATACTTGTCAGATTAAAAACTAAAACCAGTTAATCCTAATGAGTTCATTTAAATACGGTCTAAGAGCCTCGTTCATGATTGATGCCATATGAATGCGTGCATGTTTTAAGTACTTATCAGATAACAAACTAAAATCTATCAATCCTATTGAGTTCATTTAATCAGTTTTCCTAAAGTTAATCCTTTTATCTATAGCCTCGTCAACTTCCCTTACACATTCTTGAATAAGAATACTTGGTAAAATTCATACCTCTAAAATTACTAATTTACCAGTTAAGTAACTTGTTTTAAAGGTTTAACGGCCACTCATGAATGGCAGAGGAAAGGGACAGTGACATTGCCGTATCAAGCAGGCAGAACAATGCCCTAGAGACCGACCATATGTACATATGATCACCTCCCAAGGCACCTCTCCGCCCAAGTTAAGACCAAGGGGGGCCAGGCAATGGCTGCTGATGAATCGGCAGATAGACTCATAGGCTCCCAATGAAACTACCGATTTTGAGGGAACTCCGAACCCAAGTCTGGCGTTCACCAGTCAGAGAGGTTACCGCATCGGACACCACATCCCTTAACAATAAAAAAAGGAAAAACATTCCTTTGTTTAATAAACATATATAAAGAAATTGGCAAAAATATACAGTAGCCAATGATATATCTAAATGGCATAACTATAAATTGACATAGGAGCCAACTGAATATACCTCCCAGGTTTTATTATATTCTGTTAACGCATTCTTCAAATATAAAATGGCTAACGCACACACACAGGCGAATTCACAAGAAAAAATATAGCAAACTCCAAACATCTTGGTAACTGCATCATTTTCTCATTATTTTCCCTTTCTATTAATCATCTTTCAAGAAAATTAGACATCAGTATTTTCCAGCGATCACCTTTCCTTGAATTAATCTTTACTTGTGACAGAAAACGGAACTTTCGTTATATCAAAACCAAGCGAAGATTAAGAACAATATCTAAGTGTTACAATTTAACATTTTGATTATTCGATGCATATTCATCAAGTCAGAGCACCGGTACTTCATCTGCATAAGGAAAAGGGGAAGTAGCAGGATTCCCTGTAGCGTGGGACTGGAATGGCACGGAGCAACACCTCCGGGTGCTATTAGTGCCGTTTCTTGCACCATTAACCTCAACCAATTGAACCACAATGTCTCTCCCACAACGTTCTGTGTACAAAACGTTCAAAGGCGGGTTTACACGATCGAACTGTTCGTCGAACCCAGTTGTCGAACCTGCTTGTCAAACGGCTAGAAGAAGTGGAGTTAGTCACAAATACATAAGGATTGTGGACAATGAAGATCCGTCTACAAAAGTCAGGCAAGAACAGATTTTCTCCGAACCGTTCGACGAGCGTGTTCGACAACCGAATACCCCGTTCACACGATCGAACATCACTTCAAACACTTGTCTGTCTAACCGCGTTCGACCGTGTAAACCTTCCTTTAACCTCAACCAATTAAACCACCACGTCTCTCCCACAACGTTCTGTGGACACAACGTTTAAGACAAAATATCCACATTCTCTTGGGAAAAAGATAAACGACCTTGGTCTGGACGGTCGACGAACTTACTTATGATTCTGCGTTAATCTTATTAAAGAATTTTGAAGACTTTTTTTTTCTGGTCGATTAGCGTTCCAATAATTGCCTCATCACGAGCGATTATTCTCGAGTCTGCGGTGAAGATTCATCTCTCAGGACCGTTCTGGGACACGTGATGGTAAAATCAAAATTGAGCGAATAAAGGATTCTCAATATTATGCTTACGATAATTTCGCTCTTTTACAGATTAGAAAAATAAAGGAATGAAAGAAACAGAGTAAAAGGAATAGAGCATGGAGAATTGCAGCGATTAGAAAAAGGAAGGAATGAAAGAGATAGAATAAATTATAAATCAGCATTGCAGCGATTAGAAAAAAAGAATGAAAGAGATAAATAAAAAGACTAGATCATAGAGTATTGCAGCGATTAGAAAATGTAAGGAATGAAAGAGAAAGAATAAAGAATAAATCAGAATTGCAGGGATTAGAAAAGGGAATGCAATTAATAAAACGAAGAGATCATTAAGCATTGTGATACATTTTGTACTCCTATTCATCATACCGCATCATTCAGTTTCATGGGCAGGAAAAAACGACGGTTATACGAATAACGGACCATCATTACAATTGGCAAAAGAACCGTCTAATTTAGAAGAGAGGAAAAGAACGAGATCATTACGAGATAAATTACGGCTCTCGTGGCAAAAACGACCATATTCCCAAGTCGTAATGCTACAGAAAGACTCGCACGTCGTCAGATAAAGTGTGGTTGTTGAGGGTGTCATTTTATTACGTAATTATAGAAGAGTGTTTCAGAGTACTTGCCAACGCCTCCTTGGCAGCGTGTTTGAGTGAACAAATTAAATTGAATACACAACAACAACACAACAACAACAACAAAAACAACAACAAAAAATAAATACAGCCATTTCTAGTCCACTGCAGGACAAATGTCTGAGATATGTTCTTAGTCATGTCTGTGGTTTGGCTATTCTCCTCACCAAGCTGGCCACTGCGGATGGGTGACGGTGGGAGACTTTTGTCTGATCGCTCACAGCCAACCAACTTAGTATGGGTGTCCCTGACTAAGACGGCTTTGCTGATCATGGTGATACACAAACACTTTCCACCACTTTAAGGTATCCAAACTAAGAAAAACGAATATACGAGTACGTATATGATTTTTCTAAACAGAAAAGAAAATTGCGAAATACCTGCTAACTCACGCAGAAGTGGATGTTTTTCTTTTAGCCAGACACGTGGCAGTCATTAATCCTCAGATTGTTTGGTTCACAGATTATTTCCCTCTCTACAGAGCCGATATCTTGAAACCTCTTATTTCATCTGATGTTCCATTTTTTTCTTTTCTTCCATAGTACCTTCAAAGATAACCTACTAAATGTGATGAAAAACTATTATAACTCCGATAAAGAACTGGGGACCGAGTTTGCTCTCTGCACCTCAACTGATTGTTTTTAGATTCCATGCCATTGCCTTATTTCGATATGAAACCGATGTAGATACCTGGATAGTGTTCTTACTTATCCCAAGCACAGTGGAAGCAACTATAAAAATATAGTTGGAAACCGAGTAAGGATAAACTCCAAGGGAAGTGAAAGACCGCAAGACATACGCGGCACTAATTCAGGAGCAATAGATCTTGCAATTTCTTAACAAGAAGCCTCCAATTCCTTTGGTTCTATCCTTTGATTTCGAATGTAACGCCTCGGGACTTCTTACCTTCAGATGTAAACGTCATACTGCTTTCCCCCCAGGACAATTCTTTGCAGTCTTGAAACACGCTGATACTCGAGGCTTATCAGTACTCGATGCTCACTTTCATCTAATGACGATTTTGTTCGCGTTTTCTTAATTTCACGTTTGTTCGTTGCGAGATTCTAAATGACAAAGCATTCTTTCTGGCGTAAGTTCAATTTTAGCACCAATAACAACTACTGACGTTGCTTGGATTTCCTAATAGCCTCCGATTCACATTCGAAATGTATCTTTGTTCAGAGATTTTACAGTAATTACAGCTATAAATTTTCATTCTAATTAATTCAAGAACATGTACATTTGGACACAGGAATTCCTCGTACCACCTCTGAGAATGTTCACCCTGTCATAAAATTACTGGCCGGCGAGTCACCAAAACAGATAGAGTAAAGAGAGATGGCAGAGGTGTTAGGTGGGGGAGGGGGAAGGCGGACACACTGGAACTCGCCGCGCAGAAAAGGTGACAGGGTGCCCTTCCTCGGGACGAGTTGTACCTACTTCGGTCACAGTGAATACCACTTGTGCACTGCTGAAGTGTTCAAGATTACTGAACACCTACATTCTGCTAAAACTTAGCTCTATACTCAAGACATCTTTAGCTCAACATTTTCAATTACACTCCATCACACCTCCAAACAGTGGAAATTACTATGAGGTTCATCACAAGAAGATTGTGACTCCTAATTTTCATGATTACTTCCAACCGTTTATCAATTCAATTTCTATTTTCCATCCGTTACAGTTCAAACAAGCGAATTTCTATTTTTTCTCAAAATTCGAAAGCAATTCATACGACTGACCAATAATAAAGATTGGAGACAATAATACAGTCTAGTAATACATGTATGATCATAGGTTGAGAATTAAAAATACTGTGGCTACATAAAATACAATTGACAGCATTTTCTCTGGAAAACGGGATGTCCCTTTGAGTCCAGGGGACTCACCAATAAAATAATTGAACACAAATAGATAATGACCATAATTTAGGAATTAAAATTTCTGTGGTTACATAAAATAAGATTTCTAAAAATTTTGGTATACAGGCGGGATATTTTGATACAGATGTGATTTTTCACAACAAAAATGAACCTGAAATACCTTTGTCACAGAGAAAGGGACGCGTTCAACCGAGTCCATAAAATCGCCAGAAAACTGTCATTCATGCGCCCTAAATTATACCTATTTCTTATGATGAACGTATCAACAAAATGAATCATTATTGCCCATTTCAATGACTCCCACTAGCTTCTTGGTCCTTTACTTATCCTTTCTTTGAAGAAAGAGCCGTATTTTACAGTTTCTTTACATCGGAGGGAACTTCGTCCGTCATCAGGAGGCAGCGTAAGGTTAAGAGAACGTGACCGTGGAGGTTTTACCTTGGGAGTAATAATGCTTCACGGATGGTCAGTTAAGACACTGGCCTCACTTTTTCTGTCACCTTCTTTGTTCTGTGCTTTTTTTTATAATGGAAAATTTGTACATACCGGCTTGTAAGTTCAAGAACACTTGTCACGCACTAAACCGTATAAACGTGTGCAGTATATACAAATCAGTAAGCATGTACATGATTGTTTATGCGCATACTTGCGTTTGTGCAATGTAATGGGAATATAAATAATTTTTACCAACTGTAAATCTCTATACACTTGTCACGTATAAGACCGTAAACGTGTGCAGTGTATAGAAATCAATATGCATGTGCATGCTTGGGTATGCGCATAACCGCGTTTGTGCAATGAAACAGGATTATAAACAGATTTTACCAATTGTACAACCATGTACACTTGTCATGTATATGATTGGATAAACGTGTTCATAACATATACAAATCTATATGTATGTGCATGATTGTGCATGAGCATAATCGCATTTGTGTAATGAAATTGGAATATGAATAGATTTTTAACAATTCATTGTTCGAAAGGTCATACCCTCCGATTGCCAAAATGCTAACAACTTAAAGCTATACAGTAATTGCAATTTCATAGTAAATCCAGATTTTTTGTTTTATGAGCTACTACGTTTTTTTTTTCTTTTTCTTTTTTTTTGTGTATGATGAAGGCACCGAAACCATTATACAAACCAAATTAAACTGTCATGATCTTATTTTTAGCAGCGATAACCTTTCAGATTGAATTACTCACGAAACACAAGAGAATTCAAGAATAGATATGGAACGGCTCAAAGCCAGAATTAATATATAGTCTTAATACAGGGAAAGGCAATATGACAGAACAAAGTAGAATCCTAGCGTTGAATCACTATTAAAATGAAATAAAACTTCACTTCAACTCGCTTAAAAAAAAGCAGCGCAAATAAATACGTCACAAGAATGACAATATTTTTACTTACAAGAGACTCATAAATCACAAATAAACTAATATACCTACTTAACTGAGCGATATATGTGGCTCTTACAACTGAGAGAAATTTCCCTTTTCCAATTCTAAATCAAGTATAAAAGAGTTAACTTGAACAATATGCTGATCAAACTAACATAAACACGGCATTTTCAATAGCATAGATAGATATTATATAAATACATATAAAGATATATATATATATATATATATATGTATATATATGTATATATATATATATATATAAACATGCGTGTATACATACATACATACACACACACACACACACACACATATATATATATATATATATATATTTATATATATATACTGTAAATATATATAATGTATATAAATATGCGTATATATATATATATATATATATATATATATATATGTATGTATATATACATATATATATATACACACATATATTCCTGTATATATGCATATACAGTATACTATACACTCTACATATGTTAGAGCAAACGAGTTTATGTATCGTCCTGAATTCCAAGACCAGTTTGCCTCTAACCTCAACCGTGAAAGCCACACGAAATTGAAAGTGTAGCGATAAAATCTAAGAAAATCATCATTTGCGGTCGTTCTGCACATACTGCACATCACTGCTTGAAACTCGTGGGAATGTCGCCAACTGCCAAATAATTCTGCTGATTTAGATAGCTGTTCATATCCTTCTTTGTAAAAGGCCGCGGATGTGTTGGTTGCCGAAATTAAAATAGAATGCTAATATCCCCTATGTAATAGAGAGGAAGTGTTTGGCTACATGTATATATATATATAATATATATAAATATATATATACATAAATATATATATATATATATATATATAGATAGATAGATAGATAGATAGATAGATAGATAGATATTTTGTGTATATACATATATATATATATATATATATATATATATATATATATATATATATTATATATATATAATATATATATATACTATATATTCCGGTCACGTCCAGCAGCATTGCCATACGAATAATTATTCGGTCTCTTCCCATCTTTCGGGTAAAGGGGAGATGGAATAGCCATACCCAGGTGAGAGGAGGTGCGTGCGTGTATGCATATCGATCGGAATAGATTAAGAAGAAAAATATCAAAGAAAAGACTTTAATAACTTTCTAATGCTGCGTTTAAATCTCCCACTCTCCTTGGGGGAAGAACTGTTCAAATCACTTGGCTGTTTAGGTAATGGTGGATCACTACTTAATACTGCATTGATATTTCTTAGGTGAAGACTAAAATTAATTTGGCATAATAAAAGTAAACATTCAAGTGGAGCTAACCTGGACCTATGAAACTATAATGATTAATTTAAAAAATCATCACAAAGAAAAGACTTTGATAATTTTCTAATATTGCGTTTAAATCTCCCCATCTCTTTGATGAAAACTGTTTAAACTACTTTAGAGGAGGCAATACTAGATAACTACTTAATACTACGATGATTGATTGATTGAATATGAGTTATCTGTCATCCCAACATCTAAGGTCGTTAACGCCGAAATACCAGAATATTTCTTTGGAAAAGACGAAAATAATTTGGCAAAAAAAGAGGAAACATTCAAGATAACCTAACCTGAACCTATGAAACTGTAATGATTAAGGAAAAAAATAACAAAAAAAGACTTTCATAACTTTCTAATGTCGTGTTTAAATCTCGCTATCTCTTTTGGGAACTGGTCAAATCACTTTGGCGGAGGTAATGCTATATAACTACTTGATACCATAATGATATTTCTTTGGTGAATACGAAACTTTATTTGGCATAAAAAAGAGGAAATATTCAAGAGGACCAAACTAGAACCTAATAAACTGTAATGATTAAGGGAAAAATACCAAGGAAAAGACTTATAAAATTTTCTAATGTTGCGTTTAAATCTCCCAATCTCATTGGGGAAGAATTATTCAAATCACTTGGCTGTTTAGGCAATGGTAGATCACTACTTAATACTGCGTTGATGTTTCTTTGGTGAAGACGAAAATCAATTTTGCATAAAAAGAGGAAACATTTAAGAGGAGTTAACCTGAATCTATGAAATTGAGATTAAGGAAAAAATACCAAGGAAAAGTCTTAGATAGCTTTCTAATGTTGCGTTTAAATCTTCCTATCTCATTGGGGGAAGAAATGTTCAAATCACTTTGGCTGTTTAGGCAATTGTAGATCACTACTTAATACTGCGTTGATGTTTCTTTGATGAAGACGAAAATTAATTTTGTATACAAAGAGGAAACA
>NW_027172227.1:30000-32500 GCF_036898095.1 Palaemon carinicauda | reverse complement strand
TATGAGAGAGGTACCTCGGTGTGAAAGGTTCAATGAGCATAGCAGTAGGGATGTATATGATTTTTTCAAGGAGTATGAGAGGTATTGTCAGGATAAGTATGGTGATAGTAAAAGAGTTTGGGCTAGGGAGTTAGGAGAATATTTGACTGGGTATTTTTTGACGATGTATGGAGTGATAATGAGTGTAGGGGACGTTGATTATGAAAGTGTGAAAAAGAGAATAATTGAGCAGGTAAAACGTATGAAAGGGAGTGTTAAGTATAAGCGTAAGAATGATTTTGATGAAGCACGGATGAATGCAGGAGAAGCGATATCGATGTATGTATGTAGGTTGGAAACGTTAGCTAGGAAGAAGTATGGGGATGAAGGCATAAATGAGAATAAGGAGTTAATGAGGAAGTTTTTGGCAACAGTACCTGAGAATGTGTGTGAATTTATTAATTTGAAACGCAAAGAGAAAATGAGGTGGACGCAAGAGAGATTGACATGGGATGATATACTAGAGATAGTTGAGGATTATGAGTTAGATAGGTGCATGAAAGAAAGTAAATCTGTGAGTGTAAGAACTGGAATGGAAGAAAGTGTAATAGAATTTGGTAGTTATAAGGATGCAATTTTGAGAGGACCAATGAGGGTAGCTGATAATGTAGTAGATAGGAGTGTTAGGGCGAGTAATGTGGGAATACCTGTAAGGACAAATGAAGGATTTAGGCAGGGTAATTGGCGCAATAGGGATAGGAGTGTGAGTGCACATCGAGATATGTCAGATAGCCGTGTCCGTGATGAAAAGTGTTATAGGTGTGGGAAAGTTGGTCATAAGAAGAATGAATGTAGATGGGCTCTAGGTGCTTGTTTTGGATGTGGTGAGGTAGGGCATAGAATTAGCGAGTGCAAGAAAGAGAAAAGGGTAAAATGTTATCGGTGTGGTATGACAGGGCACATAGCGAGTGGATGTCGGAGTAATCGTACAAATGTGATTTGCGGTAATTGTGGTAAGGATGGTCATTATGCTAGAATGTGCAAGGAGCCACGGGGTAAGTGTACTGAATGTGGTGCAGATGGGCATGTAGCTAGAGTATGTAGGAAGAAGGGATTAAGTCAGCCAGGATGTTCGGGAAACTAGAGTGTGAGAGGGTTCAGCTGGGTGAGTCCTCCTGTGTGTGTGGAAGGAATAGGATCAATGTTTGTGAGAACGGGATGAATAATTGGTTGGAAATGAGCAAGTATGAATCTAGTATGCATGAGATGTTACGACTGGAAAATAAACAATTAGTGTTAGTTGAATATAGGAAAAAGAGGCGTTTGAAAGTTTTAAGTAAGGAGGAAAAAAGGGAAAATTTTATAAGTAAAAGTGAGAATAGAAATAAGTATGACAAGGGTGTAAATGTACAAGTGTGTATGGAAGATAAATTTGTTAATACAGATGAATCATGGCTGAGTATGAATGATACCTATAGTGTGTGTGGTTTTCCATTAGATGATGTAAAAGAAAGGATGACGAATGCGAGAGTGAGAGATAGGAGAATGATTAGTAGCATGAATGAATCTTTTACTAAAGTTGAGAATGTTTTTGATGAAATGGATGAACTGTTTACAGAAATGAGTGTAATTATAGGGCCAGATGAGAACGAGGTAGATGGGATTGTACATGATATATTAGATGATAGGGATTTAGATAAGAATAGTGTTAATGTAGCGAATGATTGTGATAAGGAAGAAGTGATTGAGAGAGTACATGGGGGCCCAGTTACTCGGAGTAGAGGTCCCGTTCCCGACTGCGACTGGGTTATGAAAAAAATAATGTAAGTGTTGTGTGAGAAGGATTTGGCAAAGTAAGGGGGGAGGAATGTGGAGGATTTATTTTTGTTTTATTTAAATTTTTTCTTTTTGCCAAATCCAGAGAGAGAGAGAGAGAGAGAGAGAGAGAGAGAGAGAGAGAGAGAGAGAGAGAGAGAGAGAGAGAGAGAGAGAGAGAGAGAATTTCATTTGCTTTAGTTTTGCTAGATCGCGCGAGAGTGTGTGTTTGTGTGTTTGTGTGTGCGTTTGTGTGTTTGTGTGTCCGCGGTGCGCGACGAAGAGCAAGTGGTAGTTAGAGAATGATTGTTTGTGGTGAGAAAGACTGTTGGTACAAATGAGGTTGTTTGTTTACATTTTTTAGTTAGGTTACGACAGTGGTGAATGTTTCGGAGCGAATGCTTTTTTTATTTGACTGCAGCTTGAGACAGTTCGTTTGTGAATGCTGGATTATATTTTATATCGTTTTTCGACCAGCGAGAAAGTGTTTATACATTTCAAAAGTAAGTTCAGTTTTGTTTATCTTAGCTTGTAGTGATTGTGAATGATAGGAACAATTTATTATTTATCTTTGATTATAGTGCGATAGTTCAGTTAGTTAGGAGTGTTTGTAAGTGTTTTTCTTTTTTATTTTGGCAGGCCGTGATTCCTCCTTTTTGAGAGAATTTTCTTTGAATGTGGAATTGATTGGTGATGACTTGGCTTA